>NW_013669305.1:7359-16519 GCF_000517525.1 Limulus polyphemus
CCTGGCCATGCCGGGCTCTATAAAAAGTGGAAATATGCTCTATTTCAGAGACTTTTTTATCTCCTTCTTTGAGTTCTAGTTACCATACCAACATTACGGTAATAAAGTGATGGATACAAACACACATAATGGATGGTCTTTGTAATAAAATATATTTACTTCGTCCACGCTAAAGGTAATCATAAATTACTGATCACAATTATGATAAATGACTAAGGTCACCACGTTTTTGATCATGTGGCAGCACCAGAATCAAGTTATTGTGAGACTGGCCTTGCTGCAGAGTTTATTTCTTTGGAAACTGATAACCTGTAGATAGCACAGGTTCTATTCCTTGCCTCCAAACTCCTAGGCTGGGTCATGTTTTATCCATGTGAACTCACCATGGACTTGATTGCATGCTTTCCTGTCTTTAACAGTATCGTTGTTCTACCAGTATGTAATGTTCCTTTTGTAGGAGTTGTGCCTTGATTTTTTCTCAATAGTGGAAAAATGCTAGAGGGTACAAGCATTAACACAAAGTTTGGTATCCTTATAGGTTTCTAGGTCATTTTATACCACCATGTGTTCCAGTCTTTTTGCTCATCTCACACAAGAAGCGATTACTGTTGAAATTATGCCCCCTAAACCAGGTACAGCTGACGTTCAAGTTGTGGATTAGCAAAAGCAAGGATTATATAGGAGTTCCTGCAACCTTGGCAATACGGAATTCTTGTTGTTTCACAAGAGTTGAGCAGTAAAAAAATGGTCACTATACTGTGGAGAGCAGAAAGTGAACTTTTATCAGTAATGTTTTCTCCTGTATCCAGGGTAATGTGTCTGATATTGAAGGTTCCTATTTCTAAATATGAACCTCCAATCTTCAGTATGATGTGCTGTATTATCTTTTACGTACACATTGGTGTTTCAGTTGTGTGTAGGAAACCTCTATCAAACTATCTGGATGGTTTGTAGGCTGCTATGGTGATAGTGCCAGTGAGAGTTGTCATTATGTTAATAGTAGATTCTGCTGTCATGTCGAACTGCTGTGGCCATCCCAGACTCTTGGTTAGCATATGGTGTGAAATTAAAGCTAATGAGAGTGAACTTCTCAGAGTCTAAAAGATTAGTTTGTTGACATGGTATGGTATCATAAAATTCAGAGTACTTCTCAAGGCAGTACTTGCTTCCTATGACATTGCAGTAATATATCGTAATGTGAGGCAGACGAAGGCTGGTGCACTTTTTATGCATGCGTTATTGATCATTTTGGTGGTTTGGTCTCCGTTTCATGTTTCTCTCCTTCTCCTGCTGGAAAGCCGAGTGCACGATCTCTGTTGCACCCTCGGGTACCATCTGGGTGTGATGTTTTAAAGTAGGGAATATATTTAGCACTTGCTGTTCAGCATATATGTTCATAGCCCTCTAACAAGATGGGCGAGTGATAGCAGGCTAGCAGACTGTAAGAATGGTACTACTATTCTTGAGGTGGGTGCACACTGGTCAATAGAGCATAAAGATACTCTCCCACCATTGAGAAGCCATTCTTGAAGTGGGTGCACACTGGTCAATAGGGCATAAAGATACCCTCCAACCGTTGAGAAGCCATTCTTGAAGTGGGTGCACACTGGTCAATAGATATAAAGATACTCTCCCACCGTTGAGAAGCCATTCTTGAAGTGGGTGCACACTGGTCACCCTATTGACCAGTGTGCATCCACTTCAAGAATGGCTTCTCAACGGTTGGAGGGTATCTTTATATCCTATTGCCCAGTGTGCATCCACTTCAAGAATGGCTTCTCAACGGTTGGAGGGTATCTTTATACCCTATTGCCCAGTGTGCATCCACTTCAAGAATGGCTTCTCAACGGTTGGAGGGTATCTTTATACCCTATTATAAAGATACTCTCTCATTGTCGAGAAGCCATTCTTGAAGTGGATGCACACTGGGCAATAGGGTATAAAGATACTCTCCCATTGTCGAGAAGCCATTCTTTAAGTGATGCACACTGGTCAGTAGGGTATAAAGATACTCTCCCATTGTCGAGAAGCCATTCTTTAAGTGATGCACACTGGTCAGTAGGGTATAAAGATACTCCTCCCTGGCACAGGACCTTATGCTGATCAGCTCTGTTATAACAGGTAACTAGGTACCTCTGTGCTGTTTCCACCTTTTAGTAACAGAGTGAGACCAAATACCCTCTCCATTTGATGAGCTGTCAACCTACTCAGTATGGGTACAGCTGGTACAGCTTGCAGATCTAGTGTTGGCCTCTTGGTCAGAGATTAATCCGTCCTAATGTTGCACATAACAAGGCTCCCTGTAGTTTATCACTGGGACTTTTACAAAAACTGAATTTGATCTGTAATCAACCCAGTGTTTATACTGTACCAGTACTTACAATTCAACTCTCAGTAACTGTAATTAAAACTAAATATGAGATTTATATCTAATACAAAGTTGCACTATACTCGTGTCTATAACTGAACAGATCGTAATAACACTGTATGTAACTAAAAACTAAACATAAATTAACTCTGTACTTCTAATTTCTGTTGACTTGTACTAAGCCAACATAGCCAGAAATCGTTCAGTGTACCGAAACGAAACACATAACAGACTTGTGTTTAAACCTCTAACGTAACAGTTGGTAACTATGTAATTAAATCTATATCTAATCACGTGGTAAATTCGTAATTATTAACAAGTCTTAGACCATTATGAAAGATTTATTTATTTTCTCTCTCATTTATTTATTTCTTCCTTAACTAAGATTCTTAGTTCCTATCATCCCCCTTTTTTCTCAGGTATTTGTTAGTTTCGTATCATAAACTATTCCAATTACCTCGTCACTATGATTCCCTATCCTTCATTTGTCTGTATTCTAGAACAGACCTAAACCTAATTTGAATTTAAAATTGGCTCAACAAACATTAAACTTTGTTGATCGTTGTGGAAAAAATTACAAACTACATTGAGGCGATTGGATATTGAGTTTTATGTATATATATATATATATAAAACTAGGCTATATGTCGTCTGATAATCTGCTTCCGTCTTCAAGAAAATCCTGAAAATAATTATTTCTCTGTTTATAGTCGGCTTGGGTCTTCTTGACAGGAGTTAAGGGCGTTATTCACTCTACTGGAAATAGTTTTATACCGAAGATTTTGGAAATTCGTTTAGACTATAAAATAAGGTCAAATCTGTAGTTTTAAATGGGCATTTCTGGAGTATTTTGCACTACAAATACGGTCACAATGATAATTTTATAACAAGCGTAGCTGAAATACGGATATGAAACAGATATCGGTTGGAAACTAGGTTTTATTTGAGTACAACGTTTCGTCTCTAAAAGTGAAACACGATCGTCTACAACATTTAAAGTAGAAGTACATTTAAATTAATTGTACATCCAATCAAATAATCATATTTAAGTTATATTATTTACATCATCCAATCAAATAATCATATTTAAGTTATATTATTTACATCATCCAATCAAATAACCTTATTTAAGTTATATTATTTACATAAAAGCAAGTTGGAGCTACTATAATTTTAAATAAGATTATTTAATTGGAAGTATAAGTAATTTGAATGTTGTACGTGATGATGCCTTACTGTCAGAGACAAAAAACGCTACATTTTATTGGGATTAAGAACAAATATAACGTTTCACTGGTAAAATGTTATATTAGTACATCTGTTTTCTTTATTTCAATAAAAAGTTGTGTTTTCAATACAGTTGTTGGTTTTTTGGGACACCTCTCACATTCAATTTCAATTAGAGATTAAGATTGTACCATAGTAAGTGTACTATCTCACCAATAGCTAACGTCGTATCATAGTAAGTGTACTATCTCACCAATAGCTAACGTTGTATCATAGTAAGTGTACTATCACCAATATCTAAAGTTGTATCATAGTAAGTGTACTATCTCACCAATAGCTAAAGTTGTATCATAGTAAGTGTACTATCTCACCAATAGCTAACGTTGTATCATAGTAAGTGTACTATCTCACCAGTAGCTAGTTGAAGAACAAGTTTTAGAATGGCATTTGTAAAATATAAGGACATTACACATATATGGTCACATTGATAGTTTTATACTACCAGGAGTTTCTGAAATACAGTTACAGTACACATATATGGTCATATTGATAGTTTTATACTACCAGGAGTTTCTGAAATACAGTTACAGTACACATATATGGCCATATTGATAGTTTTATACTACCAGGAGTTTCGGATATACAAGGACATTACACATATATGGTCATATTGATAGTTTTATACTAGCAGGAGTTTCGGATATACAAGGACATTACACATATATATGGTCATTTTGATTGTCTTATACCAAGAGCTTCTGAAATACGGTTACAGTACACATATATTGTCATATTGATAGTTCTATACCAGGAGTTTTTGAAATACGGTTACAGTACACATATATGGTCATATTGACAGTTTTGTACCAATCGTTTCTGAAATACGGTTACATTACATATATATGATCATATTGATAGTTTTGTACCACGAGTTTCTGAAATACGGTTACAGTCAAAATTCAGCCAAAATGACAGGAACCATTTTTCCAGTACTTTTGCCATTATTTTAAAGATTGGTTAGGCTTAGGCTAGTAAACTGTCAGGTGCAAAGATAATTGCAGTATTTCGTGTGTTATCATTGAACATTTTGCGCATGTTTTCATTATTTTCATACACGAACACAGGGGCGTGCTTCTTATGTTAATGATTAAAACTGTGTGTAATCCTCCCTAGTCACTTCCACTAAATCATAAGAAACAGGTGCTAGGGAGTGTATAAAACTTCGTGTTAAGTTCAAACCTAAACGAAACTCAAGCTGTATTTCCGGTTAATGTGTAATGATGGGAAGTAGCCCCCTCCCCCTTTCATATATCACGTTATTAAGTTATTGCATTTGTTCAATCTTCGGAAACTCTGAATGGAATTAAAAATGAACTTATTCCACACTTACGCGAAAAGCACGACGCGGTAACAGCTGTTGTACATTCTTTGACAGCCCAGTTTAAATATACCACTACATGAAACGCTAGCGTAAAAAATCAGAGAAGGTAGTCCCTCGAAAAAAACATTTTTTGTTTGTTTTTTATCGTAATATTTACATAATGACCGGTTGGCTTTTTTTTTTATTTTAAACAGCAAGGCCTACCTTGAACGCGTCAATTAAGATCCTAAGTAACCTGGCAATTTTTTTGAATATGTAAAAATGTCTCTCTTATAAGCATAAATGTTTGGCCAGCTGTCGCGGGCTTAGTGAGACGACGTGTAGCTTGGAAAACGTAGCATCAATTTCCAGGTGAATGTGGAACGTGGTGTTTAGAGCTTAGCGCGCATTAGTTTCACCTCTGTACGATCAATAACCTAGCTCATTCAAGTGGGAAAGTTATTTGCCCCATTAATGACACTTATTACTTTATTATACACCCCCCCTCCCGGTGGTTAAGTGGTACGCTTGCGGGCTTATAGCGGTAAAATTCGAGATTCAATCCCTGTGGTTTGGATATCGCAGCTGCGGGCTTATAGCGGTAAAATTCGAGATTCAATCCCTGTGGTTTGGATATCGCAGCTGCGGGCTTATAGCGGTAAAATTCGAGATTCAATCCCCGTGGTTTGGATATCGCAGCTGACCCATTATGCAACTTTGCGCTTAACAACAATCAATGTAGAGTAATTTTAATGTTTTGTTTTTTAATATTTTATAAAATGAAATAAAATATAATTTCTGGTTAAAATAAAAATTGACGATATTCTTTGAGACATATTTGACTTAATTTCTTTTGTTTTTATTTTATTTGAAACGCTGGTTTCACTTCGTGATCTATAATCTACTGTTTACAGTTAATGTCCCTCTAGTGCAGGGGGTGGGCAGAATATGGCCCGCAGGCCGAATCTGGGCCGTCTAACATTTCTGTTCTGCCCTCCATGACTTCCGGCAGTTGTGGAAAGAACATAATGGGGTCTTTATATAACCGAAGTTGAGGTAATTTAATTACTATAGCAGAAATGAGCGTCTCGCGACGACTTACCTCCTCCCCCTCGAAAATTATTGCCCACCCCTGTTATATAGGTTATTTTGTACATTTGACCTGGTTTTGTTGTTGTTTGGATTATCCCTGGCTAATTTAAACCACCTGATATTGTTAATCTGATTAATAGCCGTTGTTTGTTATTGTTTTGAAGTACTGGCTGATTTTAACCATCTGATGAATTGTTTTGTTGTTGATTTGAATTTTAACATCAGCCAGCACTTCAAATCAACAACAAAATAATTCATCTGATGGTTAACATTAGCCAGCAATTCAAATCGACAACAAAATAATTCATCAGATGGTTAACATCAGCCAGCAATTCAAATCGACAACAAATAATTCATCAGATGGATAACATCAGCCAGCCCATCTGATGAATTATTTTATTGTTGATTTGAAGTGCTGGCTGATGTTAACCATCTGAGGAATTATTTTGTTGTTGATTTGATGGTTGGTTGTTTTTATTCATGTGATGGCTTTCGGAGTTGTTCAACTTAATGCTGGCTGATTTTAAACACCTGATGGATTCTGCGCATTTGATCTAATATGTAGCTGTTTTTACCCATCTAATGAGATTTTGCTGTTGTTGATGATCTGATGGGTGTCTATTTTTATCCATCTGACGCACTCTGTGTCAATTCAGTTGATGGATAATTAATTTTAAGAATGGGTTCTTCAGCTGTTCTGATTTTTATTGTTTAACGGATAACTTCTGTAATCAACCAGCTCAATTTTCCTGGTTGTCTATAATGTCTGTCTCTTTCGGGGTATCTTTAAAATGAATGTTTTTATAGTTATTAATCTGATGGGTTTTGATACCAGAGTACAGAGCACAGGGAAAACTTGTTAGATTTTTTGTTTAAAAAATGCAAATACATGAAAGTATATGCATACTACGAAGAAAAATGTACAGCCGTTAATTATAATTATAAACAATCCTACGTTTTGGAGTTTTTCGTTTTGTTTTTTCAAGAAATTTCAAACGGCTCTTCGCATTTGCAGCTGTTGAGATTATATAATTGTGACAGCCAATCCGCTAGCGGGTTAAGAATAGCTGAGAAGGTAATGGATATTAATGATTAGTTTTAAAGTATGGATTGGCATGTCTGTACATTGGGATCACTGACCAGGTCAGCAGTCCTAAAGTAAGGATGGTCATGTCTGTACACTGAGATCACTGACCAGGTCAGCAGTTCTAATGTATGAATGATTTTGCCTGTACTTCGGAGTTTCTTGTCTGACCACGTAGCCCGTATATCGCATAAGGAAATTGTAATTTTTGTGCTCTCAATAGGTATTTACTGTTTTGTTTCTCTCGGTGTTTTTCTTGATGACTTATTACGTGTAGATTACGGATAACCTAGAAAACCCTCCTGTTGTTCCTTTGTAAAAAGATCTGAAATAAAATAAATTGAAATCACTTGTCAGATACTTTGTGGTTTTTGAAATGGATTAGAAAAAAAAACTATTAATTCCAAACAATGTTTTAAAACTTCTGAGCAGTATGATGAGATATTTTCTCAGATACTGTACAGAAATAAATAAATATTGCCCATAAATTTTGTAAATTAAACGTAAAATAATAAACGTTAACATACTATAATTCTATTTTGACACATCCGACCTTTATCACCATTTCAGGACGTAACATTTTTATAAATAATCAAATAATAACATTTTAAGCTATATAGGTCAATAAATAAAAAAAGTTGGTTAACTGTTTTTTATTAATGTGTAATCCAGACTCTTTTAGGCAAGTTTTATTTATCTATTGTTGTCAGTATTCGTTTTCGATTGAAAAGACTCTAGTACATTATTAACACAATTGGTTACCAAAAATATGTTACCTTTTAACCACTAGATGGCGCTAGGTCCAAAATAAGTAGGAGTAATATCTGCTTAGAATAACAAGTAACAAACTTTCTGTTGTCAAACAGTTATGGGTAAAAGGTTCTAGTTTCGAACTGCCATGTGTCATTAGATATAGCACAAAGCTGCTGACTTAGGACTCTTTTAGGTTCCTAGCACACAAATTTAAGTATCTTCTTCAGTGCACACATCGTGGCTAAATTAACGAGCTTAAAAATCTCAGCCGTGCAGGGAAAAAAGAACAAATTCAAAGAACACGTGCTTGAAATAGTAATTTTTCTTTCAATTTTTACAAAAATCTAAAAACATACAGTACTAGCTGCAAACAAAAAAATTATGAAAATACGTGTCACGTGTTTTAATCTACTTTATGTTGTCAAATTAACATCACGAGGGCCTAAAATATCACTTTATAAAAAAGTGCTACAACATTCTTTGTATATCAACCTTCGAAGAACAATGTCCGAATTCAATACTCTATTATTTTTCGTTATACAAGTTAAGGTAGAATGTTACATCTGGAAAGATATGAAATTAATAACCAGAATCAAAAAGACTGGGATTTAACTACATGTCGGACAAAACTAACAAATTATTCAAAAACTATAGCAACAATTTGTGAACATTTCTTAGTGTACCGAAACCACAAACTCTTAAAAAAAATACCTTAATGAGAACATGGTTAAGAACTCCCATTTGATAAACGACCCGTCAGAAATTGAGCGTTAGCAAATTTTTAGTCACTCTTGAAATGTATGAACAATATTAGCAACGAAATAGACTAAAAAAGTTAACACGTCAGACTGTTTTTTTTTTTGAGTGATAAATGACAAGAGTTATCAGAAAAGTTTAAGAATTAAACGAAAAGTCAGTACTCTTTTAAGTAAGGTTAAGAGTTATGGTATATTGTTACTAAAAGTCAGTACTCTTTTAAGTAAGGTTAAGAGTTGTGGTATATTGTTACTAAAAGTCAGTACTCTTTTAAGTAAGGTTAAGAGTTGTGGTATATTGTTACTAAAAGTCAGTACTCTTTTAAGTAAGGTTAAGAGTTATGGTATATTGTTACTAAAAGTCAGGACTCTTTTAAGTAAGGTTAAGAGTTATTGGTATATTGTTACTAAAAGTCAGTACTCTTTTAAGTAAGGTTAAGAGTTATGGTATATTGTTACTAAAAGTCAGTACTCTTTTAAGTAAGGTTAAAAGTTGTGGTATATTTTTACTAAAATCAGTA
>NW_013669305.1:17357-23163 GCF_000517525.1 Limulus polyphemus
TCTGTAACGGAACTAGTCTTAGTGAGTAATTGGGAATGGTGGAAATACACAAATCTGTAACGGAACTAGTCTTAGTGAGTAATTGGGAATGGTGGAAATACACAAACCTGTAACGGAACTAGTCTTAGCGAGTAATTGGAAATGGTGGAAATACACAAACCTGTAACAGAACTAGTCTTCGCGAGTAATTGGGAATGGTGGAAATACACAAACCTGTAACGGAAGTAGTCTTAGCGAGTAATTGGAAATGGTGGAAATACACAAACCTGTAACGAAACTCGTCTTAACCAGTAATTGCGAGTGGTAGGAATACACAAACCTGTAACGGTACTAGTCTTAACCAATAATTGGGAATTGTGATGATACACAAACCTGTAACGGTACTATTCTTAACCAATAATTGGGAATTGTGATAATACACAAACCTGTAACGAAACTCGTCTTAACCAGTAATTGCGAGTGGTAGGAATACACAAACCTGTAATGGAACCAGTTTTAGGAAGTAATTGGAAGTGGTAGAAATACAGAATCTTCACTAAAAGAACTTATCACAGCAAAACCCTTAAATCTATTTCTTATTTACATTTCTCCTTTATGCTGTTGCTGATACCCTAACAATAAAATGCAAAATAGACTTAGAAAGAAGATTCACAATTAAATTAAGCTTGTTATTATAGAGCACCAATAGAAATGTTCCAACGTAACATCCACAAATTCTCTTTGAAAATATTGCCAGTAATGATGCGTCTTAAACTAAGTTCCAGGGATTTCAACTGTTTAGACGACAAGGACCTCTAGTTATACTTGTAGAAGTGAGGTTGTTACAGTTGTTGTTTTAGTTGTAGAAGTGAGGTTGTTACAGTTGTTGTTTTAGTTGTAGAAGTGAGGTTGTTACAGTTGTTGTTTAGGTTGTAAAAATGAGGTTGTAACTGTTGTTTAAGTTGTAGAAGTGAGGTTGTAACAGTTGTTGTTTTAGTTGTAGAAGTGAGGTTGTTATAGTTGTTGTTTTAGTTGTAGAAGTGAGGTTGTAACAGTTTTTCCGCTTGTAATTGTAAGGTTGTAACAGTTTTTCCGCTTGTAATTGTAAGGTTGTAACAGTTGTTCGGCTTATAGTTCTGAGGCTATAACAGTTGTTGTTCTGGTCGTAGAAGTTAAGTTGTAATAGTTGCTTTTTTGATTGTAGAAGTGAGGGTATAACAGTTGTTGTGGCTGTAGAAGTGAGGTTGTAACAGTTGTTGTTCTGGTTGTAGAAATAACGTTTTAACAGTTGTTGTTCTGGTTGCAGAAGTGAGGTTTTAACATTTGTTGTTCTGGTCGTAGAAGTGAGGTCGTAACAGTTGTTTTTGGGTTGTAGAAGTGAGGATATAACAGTTGTTGTGGTTGTAGAAGTGAGGTTGTAACGGTTGTTGTTCTGGTTGTAGAAATAAGGTTTTAACAGTTGTTGTTCTGGTTGCAGAAGTGAGGTTTTAACAGTTGTTGTTCTGGTCGTAGAAGTAAAGTTGTGATAGTTGCTTTTTTGCTTGTAGAAGTGAGGCTATAACAGTTGTTGTGGTTGTAGAAGTGAGGTTGTAACGGTTGTTGTTCTGGTTGTAGAAATAAGGTTTTAACTGTTGTTGTTCTGGTTGCAGAAGTGAGGTTTTAACAGTTGCTGTTCTGGTTGTAGAAGTGAGGCTATATCAGTTGTTGTTCTGGTTGTAGAAATGAGATTGTAACAGTTGCTGTTCTGGTTGTAGAAGTGAGGCTATATCAGTTGTTGTTCTGGTTGTAGAAATGAGGTTGTAATAGTTGCTGTTCTGGTTGTAGAAGTGAGACTATATCAGTTATTGTTCTGGTTGTAGAAGCGGGGTTGGAACAGTTGTTGTTCTGGTTGTAGAAGTGAGGTTGTAACAGTTGTTTTCCTCTTGTAATTGTAAGGTTGTAAACAGTTGTTCGGCTTATAGTTCTGAAGCTATAACAGTTGTTGTGGTTGTAGAAGTGAGGTTGTAACAGCTGTTGTTGTGGTTGTAGAAGTGAGGTTGTAACGGTTGTTGTTCTAGTTGTAGAAGTGAGGTTGTAACAGTTGTTGTTTTGGTGTTGTAGAAGTGAGGTTGTTACAGTTGTTGTTTTGGTGTTGTAGAAGTGAGGTTGTTACAGTTGTTGTTTTGGTTGTAGAAATGAGGTTGTAGCTGTTGTTGTTTTAGTTGTAGAAGTGAGGTTGTAACAGTTGTTGTTCTGGTTGTAGAAGTGAGGTTGTAACAGTTGTTGTTCTGGTTGTAGAAGTGAGGTTGTAACAGTTATTGTTCTGGTTGTAGAAATGTAGAAATGAGGTTGTAACAGTTGTTCCGCTTGTAATTGTAAGGTTGTAACAGTTGTTCGGCTTATAGTTCTGAGGCTATAACAGTTGTTGTTCTGGTCGTAGAAGTAAAGTTGTAATAGTTGCTTTTTTGATTGTAGAAGTGAGGGTATAACAGTTGTTGTGGTTGTAGAAGTGAGGTTGTAACGGTTGTTGTTTGGTTGTAGAAATAACGTTTCAACAGTTGCTGTTCTGGTTGTAGAAGTGAGGCTATATCAGTTATTGTTCTGGTTGTAGGAGCGAGGTTGGAACAGTTGTTGTTCTGCTTATAATTGTAAAGTTGTAGTGATTGTTGTTCTGCTTATAAACTGTTGTTGCTGTTTTGATTTTGTAGTATTGAGGTTTTAATGGTTGTTTTGCTTCTAATAGTGATGTAGTAACGGTTTTTATTTGGTTAAAAATTGAAAGATGGTTTCGTTAATCCATGTTTTATATTAAAGCAGAAGATATTTACCTTTCTATGTAAGTGGAATTTGAATATATGACATAAGTAGTTTACTACGATATTTCACGAACTGTGATAAAGATGTGTTATACTCCTCCTCCTCAAATTCGCGTAGTAATTATTTTATTAAACAATAAGGAAATTATTCCAAATAATGTAGCTCATAAACATACATTTTGACAATTGTTGAATTAGTCAATCAAAATTTCTACAAAAATACAGTTGAAATAACACATGGACTATATAACTAATCAGTTACGATATACACTTTATGCTCTAGTATACCATGTAAGTTGCGTACATTTTAAATTTAATTAAAATGCTCAACAGAATATATTCTTACTTTATAATTAATTTACAATAGGACTAAACTGAAGACCCAAATGTTTATCAGCATTTACTTCTTAAAAATTATATATACATTGAGAAACTTAGTTTAATTGTTGCTAAGCGCAAAAATATACAATGGGCTGTCTATGCTTTACTCACCACGGGTATCGAAAACTGATTTTTAACATCGTAAGCCTGCTGACTTACCGTTGAGCCACCGGCGGCATTTTAGACATCATATTCTTATAAGCCAATTGTCATAGTCACTCGGTAGATGGCAGCACAATTGTCAATCCTTAGTTGTTTCAGTTGTTAATTCAACGTTCTATAGTTAGTAGTATGGTGGCAGTAACAACGGAATTCATAAAATAGTCCAATTGGATGAAACATTTTTTCGTGTCATGAATAACCAGATAAAAAGTCGCCCTATCAGATCCGAAATAACGTTTTTTTTGCACCGTGTGTTTATCAAAGATGTTTTGGAATGAGCCAAATACATGTTTATAATATATTTCGTGATATCAATCTTTATTGATTGGATTTCGTGGATTATAATTTTCTTGGGTTAATTTGGCCTATAAAAAGGCTAACTCACTTAATCCAATATTTGTTTCTTCGGTCTAATTAACAATTTAACACTCCAAAGTATTTGAGGGTTGTTTGGTATAAGGTGTTTTTTTTAGACAGGAAGAAATTAAAATCTAACAGATTATAACTTCTTTTATCTTTCAGGTTGATTAGCGACTGTTGCCAAGGTTACTTATTAAGAAAGTAATTGTCAATCACGGGTATTAATCGAGGGTAATAGTTTACTCTACGGCTTAACTCACAGTCGTAATTATAGTTAAAAAAAGACTCTCGTCTTACACATTACACATGCAGCTTAAAACAAACAACAACAACAAAACAACTCATCCACATGCGCTTGATTTGTTTGTTTGAGAATTTTCGAGCAACAGGCAATTTGTATATAATCGTCTCTACTTTTCTACTGATAAAATCGACAAAAGGCAGCAAGTTAACATGTCTGACCAATTAGTGGGATTAGATCTTCACTCTTATAATAACGCGTCCACGACCCCAAAATGCGAAACGCGTTTTTGCGGCAACAAGGACGCGTACCCAGAATCCCTGGATTCACAGATTCGACACGCGACCTACTAGCCACGCCTGCCCCATCAAACGCTTGTGAACCATCTAATGAACCTTACATGAACTAAAGATAAACGCTTAAACAAATGTGGTGTTTCAACGTGTAGTCGCCCTTTCTCTGGGCACAAATGTGAAAAGATATTCATCAGACTATGGTCAACCACTTAGCAAGAAGGGACAATAAACTATAAATAGATCAGGCTAAAAAGGCTTTATATATATTTCGGGCTTTTTACGTTATAGCCGTTACCAGGTTCAACGTTAAGGTACCATATAGACGGCTGCCCAGTGTGACAAATATTGATAGGTTCCAGTAATAGGGCGGGTGAAGCCTTAATTTCTACCTAATGCGTCAGTTAAGCTAGTGACGTTCCTGGGGATTATCGCGTTTCAATAAAAAAAAAGTAATACTACATTTCAAATCAAAGCCTCTTTATGAAGTATTCTAAATCTAATTTGAGATATCGAAAGCGGTAAGTGTAGCACTCATCATGAAAAATTCTGGTCACATGCTACACGTGCAGTAAGACGTGTGTTCCAGTATAGTAATCTATCCAGTTATTGTTTGTAGACGGCGGAATTGAGAGAAGTAAAGATCACAGGAACAGAAAACCCAATATAAATAAACAGACTTGGAAAGTAAAAAAGTTGTATCGATGCTGAGTTGTGAGCGTCGATTTCGAATTCTTTTTGTAGTTAAACAGTACTTCCAAAATAAGAGAACGCGAGATACCATTGCTAGCCTTCTTATTGAAGTGAGCGTGTGTCGTTTTATCTTTTGCATCAAAGTCGAGATTTAAGTTTACGATTGAAAATAAAAACAAATATTTACTTCGTCCACTTTTCTCGAAACTCTTTATTTGAATAGTATCTTTGGATGGTTTACTGCAACTCTGCACAGAAGCTTTAAAGCTTGTCATTTAAAATTAAAAACCCAACACGTGTAATAAAGCTTAATCAGATGACGAAAAGAACTTGTTATTTTTACTTTTTGTTTATTATTGAAGGAACACAAGAACGAATATAACAAATTAATCTTAACAGTTTATGGTTTTTTTGTTTGTTATTAAGCATAAAGTTACAATAAGCCATCCGTACTCTGCCCACCGTAGGTATCGAAACCAAGATTTCAGCATTGTAAGCTGTGAGACTTACAGCTGAGCCACCGGGGGGCAAACAGTCTATGGAATAGCATAGAAAAACATTAGTTTTAATATATTAAACTAAAACAACAACTGTAACAACCTCACTTCTACAACTAGAACAACAATCGTTACAACCTCACTTCTACAACCACAACAACTGTTATAGCCTCAGAACTATAAGCCGAACAACTGTTAAAACCTTACAATTACAAGCGGAACAACTGTTACAACCTGACTTCTACAACTTAAACAACAGTTACAACCTCATTTTTACAACCTAAACAACAACTGTAACAACCTCACTTCTACAACTAGAACAACAACTGTTACGACCTCACTTCTACAACCAAAACAACAACTGTTACGACCTCACTTCTACAACCAAAACAACAACTGTTACGA
>NW_013669305.1:23980-26546 GCF_000517525.1 Limulus polyphemus
AAGTTCCGTTACAGATTTGTGTATTTCCACCATTCCCAATTACTCACTAAGACTAGTTCCGTTACAGGTTTGTGTATTTCCACCATTTCCAGTTACTCGCTAAGACAAGTTCTGTTACAGATTTGTGTATTTCCACCATTTCCAATTACTCGCTAAGACTAGTTCCGTTACAGGTTTGTGTATTTCCACCATTTCCAGTTACTCGCTAAGACAAGTTCCATTACAGATTTGTGTATTTCCACCATTTCCAATTACTCACTAAGACTAGTTCCGTTACAGGTTTGAGTATTTCCACCATTCCCAATTACTCGCTAAGACTAGTTCCATTAGAGAAGTTTGCGTATGCATGCAATTAACCTACATTTTTTTAATGTTAAAATTTCTATCTTAAAAGTGAGGTTTAAAAATTAAAATAACGTAAAGATACTGTAAAAATAAATACTTTAATTTATGGAAATTATCTATAAGTTGTTTAATGTATACATCAATTCTTTAATCCTCTGAATTCAATGTGAATCCGTTAAAAATAATTTTACATCAAAAGACAGTACTTATTTAATTAAGTTAACAATGAAGTGTGATACTTAAATCTTTATTTTTATACACAGTTGCATTTTTGCTAATAAGGCTCTGGCCATGCAGCTGACCTGGCCGAAAGTTATTTTGTACATATATATGTGTTATTTTATTTGGATAAACCATTTAAAGTGTTTCTGAGTGGAACTGTAAAAAAGGAAAGCCTTGAAATATATATAATAAAACCATTATTGTATGTGGATTAATCATTATATTTAAGACATTTCTTTGTAAGCTGAATAAACACCAAAAATGCACGAATAAACATATATATTACATGGATTACACATTTATTCAAAAGTATTATTTGTGGAATTACAGTGATAAAAACTTGAAATATGTAATAAAAAATATCTTATGTGGGAAAAATTTTAATTTAAGTGTATTTATTTGTAAAATAACAGTAAAATACACCAACTAAAATAGTTATTTTATGGTAAATTTCAGTAAAATGTAACGGCGTGTTGCTGTGAAACAACATGAATTAGTTTCAAGTTCTGAAATTATTTTCACGGTTACAAGCCTGGTCTTTTTACCGTAAATTAACAGCGAAATTTTTTACAGGGTACTCCCAATTACTCACTAAAAGTAGTTCCACGATCAAAGTTCATGTTCTGTTGTTTCTTTACGTTTTCACCATTGAAAAATGTTGTGCTCATCTTCTGGTTTTCTTACCTTAATGTCAAGATATTCTACTATTCTTCTTCTGGTTTTCTTACCTTAATGTCAAGATATTCTACTATTCTTCTTCTGGTTTTCTTACCTTAATGTCAAGATATTCTACTATTCTTCTTCTGGTTTTCTTACCTTAATGTCAAGATATTCTACTATTCTTCTTCTGGTTTTCTTACCTTAATGTCAAGATATTCTACTATTCTTCTTCTGGTTTTCTTACCTTAATGTCAAGATATTCTACTATTCTTCTTCTGGTTTTCTTACCTTAATGTCAAGATATTCTACTATTCTTCTTCTGGTTTTCTTACCTTAATGTCAAGATATTCTACTATTCATCTTCTGGTTTTCTTACCTTAATGTCAAGATATTCTACTATTCTTCTTCTGGTTTTCTTACCTTAATGTCAAGATATTCTACTATTCATCTTCTGGTTTTCACTGAATCTTTATCTTAAAAAAGACGAACAGTACTTTAGGAAGACACTACATAATTTAAAAGACTATTAGCCGTCTTATACCTTAAGACATTTACCTTGGAATAAGAATTATAGAAACATATATACATCCATACAAAATCTAGTACAGCTTAAAACATAGATACTCTCTAAGATATTTCAGTTCAAAACGAAGTATTCTATGCAATATTGTCGCTACCTTTGTCTTTCAATTAACTATGAATATGTGAATTAAAAATAGCTCGGAATAAAAATACGAAGTTTAAAATGAACATTTTACAATTTGGATTAGTTGTTTAAGCAAAATCTAGCGACTCCAAAAATACACACCTTCGAAGAAGAAAAAACAAATAAAGTAAAAGAGTAAGGTATTATGTGTATATATAAAAATAAACGTTAATGTAAGATGATGCTTTTTCCTTTAAATAGTTGGCCATCGTGTCAGACTATGGAACCAAAAAAACGCACTTTGGGGCCATACGTGAGTTATAAGAGTGACGGTCAAATTTTACGATTCTATTAGAGTAGCCCAAGAATTGTTGGTGAGTACTATACACAACCACTTAGAATTTAAAGACCGCAGCTAGCTCTTATGTGGCTTTACTCGAATATCCCCCCCCCAAAAAAAGTCGACCCAAAAACTTAAAAAAAAGATATGTTTTCAGAATTCCAAGGCAGTAATTTCATAAGCTTATTAAATTAAAATCACATATTGCTCTCCATAGAAAAATCTTTAAAAGACGTAGAGAGTTTCTAGAATGGAAAACAAATGCTTATAAATCTCTCGAGAGAAGTGGAGTCTCTAGTCTCGGTGACTTTAATTTCACCTTCTAAACCATCTCATGAATAACCTTAGTTATG
>NW_013669305.1:27314-30149 GCF_000517525.1 Limulus polyphemus
CTTAAAAAAAAGATATGTTTTCAGATATGGTTACCCAATTCCAAGGCAGTAATTTCGTAAGCTTATTAAATTAAAATCACATATTGTTCTCCATAGAAAATTCTATAAAAGACGTAGAGAGTTTCTAGAATGGAAAACAAATGCTTATAAATCTCTCGAGAAGTAGAGTCTCTAGTCTCGGTGACTTTAATTTCACCTTCTAAACCATCTCATGAATAACCTTAGTTATGCTAAGGTTTTTGGTTCTGAGTATCTCTACTTAATTAAATAATTAACTGTTCTCTTGGCCTTCACCGTTCAAAAAAGATTTCCAAAGTTAAGGTTTATTTGTACGATTCTAACTAAGGATGAATAACGTTACTCGTCCAAAGCAGTGTTCGTGTTGGGAGAATGAGTCTCAACTGTTTACCGTCAGTCACATGTCTCAACAGAATTGAATGATTTAATTTCTAACGTTACTTTCTTTAAAATTAAATTTAAAAAGAACTATAAGTTATGTGCCATGTGTTAAAAGCTAAGACAAAAATCAATAATTAAGCAGAGCTTTGCTAAATAAGCTATTTTAAACAGTATTTTAGACGAAGTAGTATGATAGGTTCTCCATCAGGATACATAGAAAGCTTACCAAAGTCAGTGAATCAAAGCCCTAAAGAATGTACAGTTAGAATGTGCGAGACTTGAATCAAAGTTTTATGAAGAAGTACAGGCACTAGAGTGCAAGTATGCGGATTTATATGTGTCCTTTTTTTTTGAAAAACGAAATTAAATTATTAATAGAAAAGTTTAACCAACAGATGAGGAGTGTGATTTTCCTTCTGACTCTGAAAAAAGATGATGATGAAATATCAAATGAACTAAGAAAGAAGACTAAAGTAAAATCTAAATAAAATAAAGATAATGAAAACAAAGAACAAAATGAAACACAGAATGATGATACTAAGGGTATCCCAAAGTTCTGGTTAGCGACATTTAAAAATGATGAAATGATATCGGAAAGGATTCAGGAACATGATCCTTAAAGATCTTACAGATGCTAAAGTGAAATTATTAGAATCTAATCCAATGGGTTTTACATTAAAGTTCCATTTTAAGCCAAATTAATATTTTAGTAATACATTACTAACCAAGGATTATGAAATGTACCAGATGAAGATGATCCTTTTGGATTTGAAGGACCTGAAACTTTTAAGTGTAAAGGATGTAACAATGAAGACCATCAAGTAAAAAACAGAGCCCAGGGGCTCAGTTAGAACAGTCACAAAAACAGAGCCCAGAATGATTCCTTCTTTAACTTCTTCAGTCCTCGTACAGTACCATCGGATGACTAACAGTTGGATGAAGACACTCAAGAAAAAACAGAGCCCAGAATGATTCCTTCTTTAACTTCTTCACCCCTCTTACAGTACCATCGGATGACTAACAGTTGGATGAAGACACTCAAGGTCTCTTCGCAGCAGATTTTGAAATTGGTCATTTTATTAGAGAAAGAATTGTTCCAAAAGCTGTTTTGTATTTCACTAGAGAGGCCTTACAAGATGGGGATTTTGATGAAGAAGAGGAAGGTAAAGAGGAGAACACTGAAGATGAGGAAAAAAGATGATGACGAAGATGAAGATAATGATCCTGATTATAATCCCCATAGTGACAAAACCAACCACCACCTGAATGTAAACAACAATAAGATCTCCAGCAAACTGGAATCTGTTAGCTTAGTTGTTCTCTTGCCTGGGGCCAGGATGAGACTGTACCATTATGTACTAATTGTTTCACGAAAGTATATTAAAGAATGTCCTAAGAATGAAATGCACTTACTGAAATACCATTGCGAAGCTTTCTCCATTTCCAGGTTAAATTTTTTTACTTTATTTTTATGTTGGCTAGAATTTAATTTATCCAGGTTTTGAATTGCAAAAGTTGTCAGCAGTTTTTATTCACATATTTTAAACAAAAGTTTTTCCACAACTTCTGAGTCATGAAATATTTGGGTTGGTTAGTCATACAAGAATACTCAGGGTTACATTTACTAAAATACTACTGAGTTATAAAAACAGCTGGAAGTTTTAAACTCCAAAATATAATTAGATCAATAAATTTAATGGAAGTCAAAAATCGTACAGAATATTTACTTTGACTCTTACTGTGGGGAAATCTATAAGTTGCGAGATCAAAATCTGGCGCCGAATATTTGTGCCCCTTTCAGCCATGGGGGTGCCGTAATGTGACGGTCAGTCGCAATGTTGGTTGGTAAAAGAGTATCCCAAGAGTTAGCGGTGACTACTGCCAGTCGATTTCTTTCTCTTTCTGGTTGGCAGCTCAAAATTAGTAACGGTGTTATATAGCTTTAACAGCTTTGGGATCAACAAAATAAAGAAACCAAATTTCACTGTGAGGAAAAACATTCAATGAGTGAACATATGGCATAAATAAGCAACAGGTTTTCGTGTTTCAACACGACTTAATTATATCGTTTATCGTGCCTATTGGTTTACCTAGTGATAAACGTTCTGGGCTGGGTATTAGAAGGTTCAAGATTGGAGCGCGTGATGTACTTGCTCTACACTTTTAGATTTCGGTTAATTATATGCGTCTAGGCAGAAGGTGCTGATTGATGGCTGTTTTCCATCTGGTCTGTAGGTTTAAATTCAGAATAGCTATGTAAGAATCTTAGTATCTTTGACTTGGCTGTTTAGCAAATGGTTCCGCGTAATATTCTATTCAGGAAGAAAATGCCAAATAATATCTCGTTTCGCGTAATATTTTATTCAGGAAGAAAATGCCAAATAATATCTCGTTTCGCGTAATATTTTATTCAGGAAGAAAATGCCAAATAATATC
>NW_013669305.1:30943-31939 GCF_000517525.1 Limulus polyphemus
AAAATGCCAAATAATATCTCGTTTCGCGTAATATTTTATTCAGGAAGAAAATGCCAAATAATATCTCGTTTCGCGTAATATTTTATTCAGGAAGAAAATGCCAAATAATATCTCACCTGTGGCAGCTATCGGGCCTTTGTTGTTGAAAACACAGAAGTTTTAACTTGTATAGTTAACGTTTAGCTGAAATTCCAAATTATTCCGTCGCTGTTTAGAGCAGATCTAAAAACCGCTAAGGATGGTAATTTGGGACATTCAGAAAATCCTGGTCCTTTAAATATACACAATAAGGTTAAATCAAACATAATTTTTAAAATTGCGAAAAGTGTTGTTTCATTGTTCGTTAAATACACTTGATTCGATGCTTGAATCAGTTAGACGGCAATTTTCAAGCTGATCCATCAAGGAATATTTTTTCTTTCCGAAATTACAAAACTTTAGTTAATTGTTTTCCTTATAAGTGAATTGCTATTCATTAAGTTTCCAAATCTCTTAATGATTTTTTTTACTTCAGCTTTAATTACACAAGCATGTTTTCGTTTTTCCAAAACTTTTGGAACAACTCATAATAAGACACCACTACAGCCCTAAAAGATTAAGCGTTTTAATATTAAAATTGTTTAATAATAGGCTTAATTTTCAAACTCTCTGTTATTAATGTATAACTTTAACAAAGTTTCTTTCGAGAATTTCAAACTGATCTACCTAAGTTTTATCTTGGCGTAACACGAGAAACCCGAATTAATGAAGAAACTAAAGTGGCTAACAGTCTTAGCTGTAATAAGTTCTACGGTGCGCTCTCCTAGCTAAGATAACAATGGCGTTTTGGAGTTCGTTAAGATTTCTAATGATTATAACCTGAACCATAATTCACACTACTGCAGCAGTAACTCTCCCGATACTGTAGAAGTTATCTTTTAGAAAAGGATTTTTTGATCATACCATTGTCATTAAAATAAATGACCTTCAGTTATATATATATATATATATATACAT
>NW_013669305.1:32507-44817 GCF_000517525.1 Limulus polyphemus
GTTTTGTATTCTTACAAATTCATAATCTACAGGATCAGTTGTTCATAGTTACATAAAATTATAATTCTATGTATTAGATGTAAGTATACACGGGGAACATTAGGATGTTTTGTATTCTTACAAATTCATAATCTACAGGATCAGTTGTTCATAGTTACATAAAATTATAATCCTATGTATTAGATGTAAGTATACACGGGGAACATTAGGATGTTTTGTATTCTTACAAATTCATCAGTTGTTCATAGTTACATAAATGAACATAAAATTATAATCCTATGTATTAGATGTAAGTATATACGGGGAACATTAGGATGTTTTGTATTCTTACAAATTTATAATCTACAGGATCAGTTGTTCATAGTTACATAAAGTTATAATCCTATGTATTAGATGTAAGTATACACGGGGAACATTAGGATGTTTTGTATTCTTACAAATTTATAATCTACAGGATCAGTTGTTCATAGTTACATAAAGGAACATAAATAATGAAAAAAAACTCATGAAAACATTTTAAAGGTAATCATTTAGACAGCCAGTATGAATTACTGGATTAAGTTTATTTTTTGATTTCGTTATGAAGTCCCGAGAGAATTGAGAAATAAATGTATGGTTTGAAATATATTCTAATTGTATTATCATCTTTTTTTTTGCTGAGATGAATAAGTTCTAAAAATAAGTATACGTTTTACTTGTTTGCGTCACACTCTACGCATACTTTAAATCAAAGTCTTAGATTCATAGTGGAAAGTTGTTTCATAGCTTGCACCAATAATGTAGTAGCATTGGTGTGTTTACATCTTTGGATATAATATATCATTTTTTTACATACACAAAATGAGAATGGATATTTCAATCCCTCTTAGAAACCAAACAGTTGAATAATTACTAATAATACGTTAGAAGTTCCTAACTTTTATCATCGTTAAAAGCCGTAACACTTTATCATTTCCTAAAGCGTTGATATTATTAAGATATCATTTGTTAGGACGATCATTGAATAATCTGGAAAGACAGGAAATTTATTTTATATCTTGATAATCAAGGAGAGTGAAATGGCATCATAATAAAGTTTTAAAAATAACGTAATATCATGTATCTTCAAAATCAATTTGTTAACAGTCATGATTTTCATAATCAGATCATTAAAAGTCATGCAAAACAAATGATGAGGTTAATAAGAGTCACGGAAAATCAAAATCACATGATTAAAGATCATGTGAAATCAAGTAGCTATAAAATCATTTCATTGAAAGTGATAGAAAAGTAAGTGTCATCAAAATTAGGTCATTAAAAGTAATAGAAAAGCAAGTGTCATCAAAATTACGTCATTAAAAGTAATAGAAAAGCAAGTGTCATTAAAATTAGGTCATTAAAAGTAATAGAAAAGAAAGTGTCATCAAAATTAGTTCATTAAAAGTAATAGAAAAGTAAGTGTCATCAAAATTACGTCATTAAAATAATAGAAAAGTTAGTGTCATTAAAATTAGGTCATTAAAAGTAATAGAAAAGAAAGTGTCATCAAAATTAGCTCATTAAAAGTAATAGAAAAATAAGTGTCATTAATATAAGGTCATTAAAAGTAATAGAAAAGTGTCATCAAAATTAGTTAATTAAAAGTAAAATGTTTTAATAAGCAGGTCATAGAAAATAGTAAAAATAATAATATTTTTGACCTAATAATATGAATTTCCTATGTTTTCTCTGGACCCGAGTTTTAGTCATTATTTTATAGCTGTCAAATGGGTCACGAGAATCACTGAACGAACTAGAGGAAAAATAGAAAGTATATGAACCCAAAACATTCTGAATGAATACACAAAATTATATAAAATATATTCTAAATATGACTTAAGAACGAACAATAAGTACATATTTCTTCTCGTGTACACATTAAAACAAATGCACCTTTCCTAACAAGTTCATACTAAAACAAATACACCTTTCTTAACAAGTACATACTAAAACAAATACACCTTTCCTCATATGTACATACTAAAACAAATACACCTTTCCTCATATGTACATACTAAAACAAATACACCTTTCCTAACAAGTACATACTAAAACAAATACACCTTTCTTAACAAGTACACATTAAAACAAATACACCTTTCCTAACATGTACATACTAAAACAAATACACCTTTCCTAAAATGTACATACTATAACAAATACACCTTTCCTAACATGTACATACTAAAACAAATACACCTTTCCTAACATGTACATACTAAAACAAATACACCTTTCCTAACATGTACATACTAAAACAAATACACCTTTCCTAACATGTACATACTAAAACAAATACATATTTCCTAACATGTACATACTAAAACAAATACACCTTTCCTAACATGTACATTCTAAAACAAATACACCTTTCCTAACATGTACATACTAAAACAAATGTCGGAGCCAAAGGTGCATTCCAAGTTTCCTAAAATATTTCTAAAAGGAACTAAATGCACATTTAAAAGATTTTTTAGCCTTATAAAAAATAAGTAAATTTCAGTTCTATGAAACTAATATCTGAGAAGTTGTTGTATAACAACATTGTCACATTGATGTACACAGTGATTTCTCACCTGTAGTAAACTTTCTTGATTCTTTGTTGTTGTATAACAACATTGTCACATTGATGTACACAGTGATTTCTCACCTGTAGTAAACTTTCTTGATTCTTTGTTGTTGTATAACAACATTGTCACATTGATGTACACAGTGATTTCTCACCTGTAGTAAACTTTCTTGATTCTTTGTTGTTGTATAACAACATTGTCGTATTGATGTACACAGTGATTCCTCACCTGTAGTAAACTTTCTTGATCATTTGTTGTTGTATAACAACATTGTCATATTGATGTACACAGTGATTCCTCACCTGTAGTAAACTTTCTTGATCATTTGTTGCTGTATAACAACATTGTCACATTGATGTACACAGTGATTTCTCACCTGTAGTAAACTTTCTTGATCATTTGTTGTTGTATAACAACATTGTCACATTGATGTACACAGTGATTTCTCACCTGTAGTAAACTTTCTTGATCATTTGTTGTTGTATAACAACATTGTCACATTGATATACACAGTGATTCCTCACCTGTAGTAAACTTTCTTGATTCTTTGTTGTTGCTGTTGCTGTATAATAACCTTGTCACATGATGCACACAGTGATTTCTCACCTGCACTAAACTTCCTTGATCCTTTGTTGTTTTTGTTGTATAATAACCTTTTCACATTGTTCTACACAGTGATTCCTCACCTGTAGTAAACTTCCTTGATCATTTCTTGTTGTTGTATAATAACCTTTTCACATTGATGTACACGGTGATTCCTTACCTGTAGTAAACTTTCTTGACCTTTTGTTGCTGTTGTATAATAACCTTGTCACATTGATATACAGAGTGACTTTTCCACTGTAATAAGCACAGATGTAAAGTTATTCGTGTTTACTATTTTTAGCTTAAAATCCGTACAAGTGACTATTAACATAATGCATTATAATACTAATAGCCGGAATTTTATACATTTTCGAAATTTTTAAACCCTATTAGCACACAATGTCTGATGAACGATATTTGTATTTACTTAACAATCTAATCCGAAGTTTTCCTAACCTACAACCCAGTAAAATTTTACATTGACTGTGGTATCACACTTAGTATTTAAGAAACCTAAATTTTCCTTTAAGCTCTAAGCTGCTCATTGGTGATCGAGCCCGATATTATAGCCATTTAAGCTATCTGCTGACTTAAGCTATTGGCCTTAACAGTGTTGGAAAAGCTTATACAGAAAGAAAGTTGGGAGAGGAACAGTGATTGTAGTTACATTTCAAACTCTACTGGCCTCTTTAATATTTAAGTTGAACATTTCTTTATCACAAAGTCTGGACTATAAGATACTAGTATTTTCCTTTATATCCTAGTAACAACTTCCCTTCCTTCATATCCTAGTAACAACTTCCCTTCCTTCATATCCTAGTAACAACTTCCCTTCCTTCATATCCTAGTAACAACTTCCCTTTCTTCGTATCCTAGTAACAACTTCCCTTCCTTTATATCCTAGTAACAACTTCCCTTCCTTCATATCCTAGTAACAACTTCCCTTCCTTCGTATCCTAGTAACAACTTCCCTTCCTTTATATCCTAGTAACAACTTCCCTTCCTTCATATCCTAGTAACAACTTCCCTTCCTTTATATCCTAGTAACAACTTCCCTTCTTTCATATCCTAGTAACAACTTCCCTTCCTTCATATCCTAGTAACAACTTCCCTTCCTTCATATCCTAGTAACAAATTCCCTTCCTTCATATCCTAGTAACAACTTCCCTTCCTTCATATCCTAGTAACAACTTCCCTTCCTTTATATCCTAGTAACAACTTCCCTTCCTTCATATCCTAGTAACAACTTCCCTTCCTTCACATCCTAGTAACAACTTCCTTTCCTTCATATCCTAGTAACAACTTCCGGTAACGCGATAACATTTCTAGTATTTTTTCATCTACCACCTGTTTTACACAGTTGGTAACTTAGCAACATAACCAGACAGCAAGTAAAAGATACGGGATTATATAAATATATATTATTGTCTGGTCCTATAAAGAAGTATCTTTATAAATAATTGTTTACAATGAAAACTAATGGTTGTTGCAAATTTCGAATTCAAGGAACTTATACATGTAATTTTTAGCCCGGTTTATAGTTATCTGGAGAATGCTTGATCTGAATTATCCAAAGTTTGTTAAGTTTATCCTCCCTACTATACTTTCACAGCTACATCCTTGAAATTACACAGTTAGCTAATTCAAAATTAGTTCTGTAAACACGTGATTTTTGATGCAGCTTTATTCGGTTTTATTTCAATTTTAGGAAGTAAATATTTCATAGATATTTTAACATTCTTGGGAATGTGTATATTGCCGAAATGTGTACAGATGTCGCTCGAATCAGTTTTTAAACCTTCTCGTTTCATTAAATACGATGTGAATAAAAAAATCGATTACTACATAACTTAATTTATCTTCTCCTTAAGGGCTGAAGCATAGAAAAGATAAAGGGACACCATTCACGACAGCTGACTTTGTGAACGTTCTTATTTCTCCTATCAACGACAGAAACAGACGGATCTTCCGTCTCTCTCGAGGATACGGAACGCAACGTGAAAGAACAAAAATTACTGTTGCTTCAACGCCTTTTCCGTATTTGCAGCAGGCCAGTGGTAAAGAAAACTAGCAATTTGTCTTGTCTTTGTCAGTCCTAATGCACAACTAGTATTATCTGTTCCCTCTCTCAGCCTGTGAACGCAGTCCCGAGTGAATTACATATCGGCTGTAAGTTATCAACATTGCCTTACGCGTTTCTATTGTCCCCAGTCTGTCTTCATTTTGACTGCTGATTGGTTGCCTGACTTAAAACAATCTAAGAAACCTCTCATATCCTCTTGAATGCATCATTTCATTTTGTTCTCTTTGTTGGACATTTATCTTATTATTTTAATACTTGATGTTGCTCAAACCAATTAGGACGTGATGTATTTTTTATGCCTCTGATATGATAGCATTTTTACAGAATTTCCTAAATGTTTGTTACATTTGAATGTGATGTATTTTTTATGCCTCTGATATGATAGAATTTTTACAGAATTTCCTAAATGTTTGTTACATTTGAATGTGATGTATTTTTTATGCCTCTGATATGATAGAATTTTTACAGAATTTCCTAAATGTTTGTTACATTTGAATGTATGGTTAGACTACTCTAATAACTGCAGTGGTCTCAAGCATAAAAGATTAATTAATACACTTGATGAAAACTGGTTATTTGAAGATGTTTAAGTCTAGCATATAAAATAAAAAGGAAACTAACAACAAACTATTCAGATATATCCAAGAATAATCAAGGAAAAGATATATATAAAAAACCCAACAGAACGAGATCAATCTTGAAAATCTTCCTTATATCAATGGGAAATCCGGAATCAAATAAGTAAAGGGAAAAATGAAAGTATATTAAATTTAAAAAGTTTTTAGATACGTCCATGGAATATCAAGAACTAGAAATCAACATAAATATATTAATGTTTAAATGCTTTCAGATAATCAAGGACAGTGAAAAATCAAGAAAACGATGTCCAAAACGAAACGAACAAAAAGAAATTAATTTTGAGAAGTTTTCATATATATCCACGGAAAATCTGGAATAAAATATTTAAAGTGAAAACAAACAAAGAGGTTCAATTTAAAAAGGTTTCAGATGAATCTACGGAAAAATCAAAGACCAACTGTACAAAAAAAAACCAGTTAATAAAGTCAAGCATGTAAAATTTTAAGAAAAGAAACGCTGGAAAAATCCAGAATTAGGTGTATAAGAATAATTCAGTGAAGAATTTAAAGTAGGAAGAATTTCTTATGTATTTATAGAAGATTATGGATCAGATATACACATGAAACTAACAAAATGTGGTAATTAAAACTATTATTACATTGATACATTAATAATCAGTGAAAAATATTTCCTTATTCAGGTATAATGTTTTTTTTCTAGCTTTCCATACAGGTGTTCTGTATCTTTGTTTGTTTGTAATTAAGCATAAAGCTACACAATGGGCTATCTGTGCTCTGCCCACCACGGATATCGAACCACAGTTTCTAGCGTTGTAGGTCCGCAGACATACTCTGTGCCACTAGGGTGCTTTTCGGTATCTAAAAGTTGCACACTAAACGGCTTCTCTCATAGGTCTGGTTTCTGTGTCACACTCTTTTGAAGTCAGGTCTTTCTCATTATTAGGATGGTACACAGACTTGTACAAGTTAGTATCAGTTTGGGTATATTGCTCTTGGATAATGTTATTTGAAATGATGATTGACATAGGCAATCGAAGGATTGCCTGGTACCGTGTAGTATGTAGATCATATTAACTTTTCTGTGTTTTTTAGTTTACTTCATGTTCATTATCAAAGTTTATGAAATTTTTTTGCACAGATATATTTTCAGTTGTGTGTCAGTTTTACCAATAAAATACAGGCCATTTAAGGCGGATAGGTTACTTTGGTGTCACATGAAGTTTCTTGTGGAAAAGATTAATCTACGATTGTAAAGGTATACAGTTTTCTTTTGCATTCCTCCCTGTTTCCTTATTTAAATTACCAACAGTGACATGGGTAGTGCCTGTGCACTGAAACTTATGGCACTATAGAATTTTGTGTATATAGTACTGTGCTCATAATCTGGAAAAAGTTTGTTAGAAGTAAGCTGTCACACACACATTATTGTATAATTGTCAAGTGTCCTGGTCCACTTTGCCTTTTAATGAAGATTACTTTTCACTTTGTTTACATTGTGTTTCAGTCTCCTGCTTGCTTCAATCTCAGCTGGAGTGAAAAAATTCGTCTGTTAGAAAAACATAGCCCTGCCAATATGCTAGAGATTTAGAGTTTACACTTTACAGTGGATAAAAAGTTTGTTTTTATTTGTTCATTTGTGTTTATTTGTATTTCATTTGCTGTCTATTTTTATTGTATTCTGCTTGAACTTATCTATCAGATACCAGTGTATCTGAATACTACAAATCAAAGGGAAGCCAACTGAAAGTTTTAACATATACTCGAAACATCCAGAGCCAGATATACAAAGGTAACCAGCAAAAGAAATCCAACTTTAAAATATTGCGATATATCCTTGGAGAATCCAAAACAAAATAACAATACGTTATATGTAACAACGCGAAAATATCGTAATAACAAACTAACAGTTGTAACGTTAGATGTAAATATCCTTATTTGTTCTGTTGTCTGTCGTCAGCTGGTTTTGTAAGGCTACCAAACAGAAGTGAGACGTGATATTGAAGCATGAAATGTGTTTCTGGACTTGGTTTCGTCACTAACATAAAAGTAAAGCAATGCGATAAAAAGGAACTTAAGGAAAGCTCCATATATGTTTAATAAATCCACAAACCGACAATGAATTAATCAAATTTTATAAACGCGGATAGATGTAATTAAGTAAAAACTAATGACATTGTTTATTATAACTAAAGTACATTTCTTTAGCTGTCTTCATCCAAAAAATAAATAACAGCATAAAATTCAGAGTTAGAAGACTACGGATGTGTACAGTCTATTTTATTGTGATTACCCCAAATTTACATTACGGCCAAATATCAATATACTTAAGTAATCAAGGAGGTACCCCATAAACTTTAAAAATTAAAAACTATAAACAGCCAAAGTAGGATACTGCGACGTTAACGTTGTCGACATGTAGTTTTACGACGTTAATGTTGCCGAAATGTAGTTTTTATGTAGTTTTATTGTCTTTTTTTTTTTTTACTTTCTCATGTTAGCTGCCAATAATTTGTAGTCAACATAAGTCCACAAACTCACTGTTAATGGTAATCAAAATGTAATATTTAATCTAATATTACATTTCACACTTTTGATACAAAACTGGAAAAAATCACTTGTAGCTAAAAATACATTACTAACTCATTGTAACACGATTAAGATTTTTGTTATTGTATTAAGGTTGCTTCATCAACGTGATTTGTTTCTCCAACCTACTCGCTGTTATTTTTTTTAAATCACTTGTAGCTACAAATACATTACTAACTAATTGTAACATGATTAAGATTTTTGTGGCAGTTTTGACAAATCAATGTTTTTGATTGTCTTTGCCAATATACTATCATTTTATTTTGACTTGAGCATGAAATGGTACAGGGCAACAACACTTTCAAACTTCCGCTTGCAATACAATGCACAGACAAATCAGTTATGATATTCCAACTTTCTCCTAACTACTGCAGAATACCACTAAAAGCAGGTGATTTCAGGAGTAGAGGCTCGGCATGGCCAAGTGGTTAGGGCGTTTGATACGTAATCTGAGGGTCGTGGGTTCGAATCCCCGTCTCATCAAACATGCTCGCCTTTTTAGCCGTGGGGGCATTATAATGTGACGGTCAATCCTACTATTCGTTGGTAAAAGAGTAGCCTAAGAGTTGGCGGTGGGTGGTGATGACTAGCTGCCTTCCCTCTAGTCTTTCACTGCTAAATTAGGGACGGCTAGTGCAGATAGCCCTCGTGTAGCTTTGCGCAAAATTCAAAAACAAACAAACAATTCAGGAGTAATTTTAGGGGCCTCACACTTCCTTTGAAAGCGTTTACTGAATCGTACCCTGTGTAGGCATGAAGTCCAAGTAATGCATTGCAAATAGAATATGAGTAGTGATTTGACAGCAGTATAATGTTAATGAAATGCTTTTCGTTTCGGTATCTGTGCCATACAAAATTATGGTGTTAATCTTACTTGCATAATAGAGCAATATCCAGAAGATGATACTGTCTGGGGGTTTTAACTCTCACATGCTCATATTCTTATTCTGCAGCAAACATACAGTACAGTATTACTCTCGAGTCAGTTTCTTCTTCATCTGACTTCAGTTCTGGAATCATTGATTTCTCATTTTCTAACATATCTATTGCTTCTCTCTCCTTCTCAAGAATCACTCTTCTATCCTGCATTCGATTCAGAAAGAGTTTGCCTGACCACACCTGGTAGATGTCGATTAGCTGCTCTTTGTGTTCTTTACCCAGTCACTTGTTTTTTGTGCTTGGTCCTTTGATGATCAATGTGTTACCACTTCCTCTTTTTTTCTTTCAAGAGCCTTTACTGAGGTGAAACTGTACATAACTGTTCTGACAATAACATCGCCATATCTTGCTATCACGCCATATATCTTCTAACAAATCTGATTGAAGGTACTTGGAATCTCTTTCATGTAATAAAGCAGAGAATTTCAATCTTCAATAGTTAAGACATCTTCATTGGGCACAGTTTCATCAGCAATGGTTTTTGTCAAGTTTTAAAAGCTCTTTGATTTCTCAGTTTTGATAAATAAACTTCAGTTGTCCCTATGTCGAGTTTGATTTTGTTGTCTTCTTTCTGGGACTTCACTAACAGCCTGGTTATAATATTGTCTGGTTCTTATAGTCTACCACCTTGTTTTGAGAGGACGTCACTTTTCAAGATGTTCCTCTATAAAAGCATTCTTTGCTTCTTCTCTGCAGTGAGGTGCACCTGATGACAAATTGTAGGATTTTTCCTTTTCCACTGTGAAGAGGTTCACAAAACTATTGAAAGCTTCCATTGTTTTTAGCTCATTTGCATGGCTCATTTTGATTTTTGCCTTTCTTAAGTCCTTATGGACCACGTGTTTCAGTGGACATTATGTGCCAAAGAAAGAATTTCACAAAGGTATTTTAATCTCTCGTGGGGTTGTGCACATCCATCTCTGACATGCTGGATAGTTGCGTGCACTTCCTGTCAATCGTGCGCCATTTGCACCTGCATAATACTTTGCTTGTCACATGAAGGTTTCTTCCATGGGTTTATCCACATAAGTTCTACAACCAGATATCATTGACCCTGCTACTCCGAATGCACCTTGTTTTAACATATTTAGAGATCCCGGGTGAGATTCGTCAATGCTTGCAATTAAGATTGAAAAGATTGTCAGATATCGACCATAGTTCTGCCGAGCATAATTGGAAAACAGATCTTGCATGAGGTGAATACAGTGTGTATAAAGTATGAATTCATCCCGCTTTACTCCTTCATGAAGCTGAAGAACGTGCCACACGTGGTCCATGTAGAAATCCAAAATTTGCCCAGTGTTTCTTTGCTCATATCTGATTTAAATGGACATCTAAGTACTTTGATAATCTGCTTCTTCTTCTATAAAATCTTTCCTTATGTCATTGATACTTTCTTGAGCTTTTCCTAACGACTTTTTGATTGTCAACTACATTAAAATATGTGCAATCTTGACTGAAAAGAACCCAATCGCTGGCAACGGGAGCAGAGGAAAATACGCCAGATGAAGAAGCTGATGACGTTTCAAAAGCTTGAGATGATGATAGTCTGTTTTGATGTTTGTGCACTCTTGATAGCAGTCTCTGTGATAACCCAGTCCATCACCTTCTCGTAGCTGTTTAAGTATCATTTTACATTCTTCATCCTTCCTATGGGATGAATATATGGGTTCACTTTGTCTTTTAGTCCACATATCTCTTAGTTTCTTTAGTCTTTCTTCATTAAGAGGTGTAAAGTTCATGGATGATGAGGTCTTGTTATGTATGACACATGTCGATTGATTGCCCTTCTTTCTTCCGTTTCTTTTGAACTGGTTCACCACTCACCTCCCGTGACGTCATGATTCCTGCAGTGAAAATAGACTTTCATTTATACCTGTAAAGTCAAGTACAAATTATAATATACAATAACATTAGGTACTTAATGAATTGCATATAAAATATACTGCACTAGTAATTTAACATTTTAATTAAAATTCCAACCTCATTTCCCTCGGCTGTAAAGCCGCGTCGGTCATACCGACAAAAGTGGGACCACATATAGCAGGATATTCAGGACCCAAATAATTAAAAAATCACAATGGCAAGAGGTGCTGAAGGGGTGCAGGCTAGGCTGTTGGGATGCTAACCTAGTTGATTTGGAGCATTATGTAAAGCTCAGTGTATACTTGTGTCATCTGATGTCACGCTTTTCACAGTATTAATGATATCGCCCAGTTTTTATGTAAGTTCTTTTCTTTCTTTATTGTTCATTAGTTCAACAGTATAGTTTTAAATAATTAATAAATATTATATATTTATCTTGATTATTTTTAATCTTTAATTGTATATTTGTTTTATCATGATCATTGTTTTGCACGGTTAATAAGTTAATTTATGGATTTAGGACTAACCTAAATCTCCTAATCTGGCCGAATATCGTGAGATAGTTTGGGGATTATGACCGAAAATATCACTAACATTGGGTACACCCATCTTAACTGTTAATGAATCCTTATTGTTATATGTACGAATTAAATTTTCAGTTAGCTATATTATTTAAATATTGGTGTAAAGTTTCTTTCTTATCTATGTTGGTAGATTCGTTTGATCAGAGGTTAACGATAATTACTACGACGTCTATTTATTATCTAATTACCTTAATGTATCGCACTAGCTACTTTTAATCCTTTCTACTGTTACTTTATTAAAATGTCTGCTGGTTGTCTCGATAATTTTCATTGCAATTTGATTCGCTCTAATCATGACAGATAATTAAATAGTTTACTTAGATTTTGGGCCTTAATTCTTGAATGTATTGTTAAAAATAGAAACAGGATAAGCTGCTTGTACACATGTGAATTAGAGAATTAACACTAATTATTGTATTTTTGGCCCTTATGTATAAAGTTAAAATCATAAATAATATTCAACGTTAAAACTGGTATACA
>NW_013669305.1:45027-46384 GCF_000517525.1 Limulus polyphemus
AAACTGGTATACAGGATGACGTTGCAACGTCGAAACATGTAGAGTCGTCAAGTTTTTGAAGTCCATAGATAGGCCTAAATAAAATGTTTTTAATTGTATACCAGTTTTAACGTTGAATATTATTTATAATTTTAGAATTAACACTGTCTTATATATACGTTTATGGAAGTTTTATGCTTCCATAAAAGAACATCCTATGGACGTCTACTCTTTAAACAAAATTTTAGATGCTAGAAGAGTTAAAATTATGATCATTAAATAATAAAGTTAGGATATTTATGAATGTCAATATGGATGTTTAAAATGCTCTCGAGGACAAACTACTTAACTCTTAAAAAACCCATGAGTGAAAGTAAGACATGTCATAACATGTCTACATTAACTATGGGTGCTATATCCAGTGCCGACGAGGCCTTTCGTCCAATATAAGGGATCATTAGACATGGCGGTAAACCATTGGTATAGTAGTGGTCTGGGCTGTAAATATATATAATCAATTTTCAACAACTGTTATGGTGTCAACCAGATTAAGCAAGTAAATTGTAATTATTATCGATTTTAATTAACCCATTTTACAAATAACTCTTTTAATGTAAGAATTAATAACAGAACGTTATTTATTTTATTGTATCTTAACGCTGTTTAATTATTTTTTATGTAATGTATATGCGGAATATTTTATTTTCATGCTTTAAAGCGGTTTTTGAAAAGCTCATTAAATGGCGCCCCTGTGGAAACTGTTAAATATTGCTACGCATTTTAAAAATCTCATTAAATGACGCCACTGTTGAAACTGTTAAATATTGCTACGCATTTTGAAAATCTCATTAAATGGCGCCACTGTGGAAACTGTTAAATATTGCTACGCATATTTTCGATTACTGCGTTCTTTCTGACAATGACATCGGACATTACAGTATATAATATCTCCACAAAAATTGTCCAAATCTTGTAACTGTATCCTTCAGTTGAGAACCTTCAGAAATCCTTATAAACATAAGTCAGAAGAAATGGGGTTAATGAAGTGTGGTAACCATGCATAATGGGCGTGAAGACTGAAAAGCCGACGATCATTATGTGCATTGTTTGCTTGTAGATGACAGTTCTATCTGTTAGAGCAGGTCATAATCAGTTCTAAATAAAGCCAGTTAAACCACTTTATTTGAGGCAATTCTATTTGTTAACGCCATCATCGTCAGTTCTAAACAAAGCCAATTAAACAACTTTATTTGAGGCAATTCTATTTGTTACCGTCGGTCATCGTCAGTTCTAAACAATCCCAGTTAAACCATTTTATTTGAGATAATTCTACTTGTTAGCGCAGGTCATCGTCAGTTCTAAATAAAGCCAGTTAAAC
>NW_013669305.1:46541-47883 GCF_000517525.1 Limulus polyphemus
CTGAAAGGGCGAGCATGTTTGGTGTGACGGGGATTCGAACCCGCGACCCTCAGATTGCGAGTCGAGCGCCCTAACCACCTGGCCATGCCGCGCCTACTTTTTTTTTTCCTTTTCTTTTTGGACAAATGCAATGAAACCAGGTAAAACATTTGATATTTCTGTCTATTAGCGTAATGAACTGTTAATCCAAAGGTCTATGGTTCGTGGTCCTCTGGCGCAAAATCGCATTCCGAACTTAGGAGCTCTGGTTGCGTTATAAGAATGACGGTCAAATTCCACTACTTGATTAAAGTAGCCCAAAAGATGGCGCTGGGTGCTTTTGGCTAGTTACCTACCTTATAACCTATTAAGTCAAAATTGTGGACGACTAGCTCAGAAAGTCTTTGTGTAACCTTGCGCGACTATTTGAAGTGGACGACTAGCTCAGAAAGTCTTTGTGTAACCTTGCGCGACTATTTGAAGTGGACGACTAGCTCAATAAGTCTTTGTGTAACCTTGCGCGAATATTTGAAACAAACAGACTAAAATAAAATGTTCTGTTATAAGTACAAACTTTAGGGAATAAAAGATAACAGGCCTTTGGTTTCCGTATTACCTGAAATTTAAATATTTAAAATTTAACTTTCATTATGCCTCTAGCTGTGACTAATGTTCTATAATAACAGTTGCGTTTTGAACATGTTATCAATTATTAATTTTAATATTGACTTACAAAGCTAAAAGCCTGGGTTCACTTCCCCATGGTGTGTAGAGCGCAGATATTCTATTGTGTAGCTCTTCGCTAAAACAAACAATCTACTTTAGATAAAGGTTTGGTAATTCAAGAACGAAGATAGGGAGTGATACTGACAGTGAGATTGATCCCACCATCACACATGCACACAAAAAAAAGAGAAATAAAAAACAATTTTTTTTCATCATATCAATTTTTCATCTCCAGTAGCTAAACTCCGTATTCTCAAAAAAGTCAGATTTTTTAAGTAAAAAAAAAGATGCCGAAGTGAACACATGACCTCGAAATCTACTTTTCTTTAGTATATGAAGTTGAATTAGGCTTAAGATATCCCATTTTTATAGGTTTCAGGTGTATCCTACTTCAGGGGAAATGCTTTGTTTAATACTCATGCCGGTAAGGTCAATTTATCTAGTTGGTAGTTAAACAAAAGCAAACCGGCAAAACCGGAAGATATTACAGAAGATATTACATATTACATATTACTACAGAAGATATTACATATTACCTATTACTACAGAAGATATTACATATTACTACAGAAGATATTACATATTACTACAGAAGATATTACATATTACTACAGAAGATATTACATATTACTACAGA
>NW_013669305.1:48762-49695 GCF_000517525.1 Limulus polyphemus
TTTTACTTTTGTATTTATAGAACTACTGTTAAGGTATGTGACATTTTTACTTTTGTATTTATAGAACTACTGTTAAGGTATGTGACGTTTTTACTTTTGTATTTATAGAACTACTGTTAAGGTATGTGACGTTTTTACTTTTGTATTTATAGAGCTATTGTTAAGGTGTGTGACGTTTTTACTTTTGTATTTGTAGAACTACTGTTAAGGTGTCAAAAGTAAAAACGTCACCGTCACACACCTTAACAGTAGTTCTATAAATACAAAAGTAAAAACGTCACATACCTTAACAGTAGTTCTATAAATACAAAAGTAAAAACGTCACATACCTTAACAATAGTTGTATAAATATTTTTACTTTTGTATTTATAGAACTACTGTTAAGGTATGTGACATTCTTATTATTGAAAGTGCTCCCAGTGACACAGCGGTATGTCTGCGGACTTACAAGGTTAGAAACCAGGTTTCGATACCTGTGGTGGGCAAAGCACAGATAGCCCATTGTGTAGCTTAACTTCAAAACAAATAATTATTAGAAGTGATTTCAATTACTAACTGTTTCCTTAAGCCATAAACCTAAAATAAATTATTCGATATATTAATTAATTAGACGAGCCAGTATTACTTATTCTATCAATAAAGGTAAAACTCCCTCTGCAAGATAATTATATAGATTTTGATAAACAGACATGGTTATAAAATTTAAACATTGATAAGAACACATACGTGTTATATCTGTGTTGAGATAAACAAAAATAGGATATTTCTGTCAAGTTACCTTTAAAACATTGTACAGCAGTGGATCTTACAAAACAAATAATTGCCTTTTATTTAGTCTGTAAATTCAGAGTTAGTCCTTATTATGAAAGAGGGCCCGGCATGGCCAGGTGGTTAAGGCACTCGACTCGCAATCTGAGGGTCGCGGGTTCGAAT
>NW_013669305.1:50285-56365 GCF_000517525.1 Limulus polyphemus
TATTATGAAAGACGCAAACAAAAATAAAACTAGTTGGCATTTCTTTCGTTAGGTATTAGATAACGGTTATTTTACAGGACAGTGTGTAACCTTTGTTAAATATTTCTGTATTGAAATGATATCAAAACTATATATATATATGGTACTTTGTAATTTACACAGCATGAAACAACTCCCCCTCTTTGGCTTCTGCCATAGTAAATTTGCATAACGCAGTGAAATATTTACATTTTGGTAACATACTTCAAAATATATGTCAATTACGCCGTAAAGGGTAGTCGTAAATCAGGAATCAGACTTTCAATATGCGCACTGTGAATGAAATATTATGATAGCCTAATCTTTCTGTATAGGTAAAGATATATTAGCTGGTGCTTTTAAAAATAAATAAAGTGGACATTTAGATTTATGCGAAACAAAAACGTTCACTGTTTAGATTATAGAGTAAAAGACTTTAGTCCTACAAATACGATTCCAGTAGCTCAAATAATTATACTTCAAATACGAAGTTAAAAGATGTGTTTACTCTTCAGCTGAGCGATAATCTTGGAAAAAAACTAGATTTGTTTTACGAATCAAACAGTTTTGTTGAAATTCATTGCTATAACCTTTATAACAATAATTATTTATTGAATACATAATTATTTTCAACTTGGTTCCTTTAAAAAAAAACATTCTAATATGTCTAAACTTGTATCTATGTTCTTTTTGTTCTGTTAAGTCCGTATAATGTAGGTAATTTTTAGCGTGTTTCGTGGTTTTTTTCAAGTGTTTTATGGAATTAATGTTGCAGCTCCCCCTGTATAATCGCTTCAGTAATTGAGATACTAAGTATAAAAAATAAGAATCGTAAATCATGCAGCGAACGTTGACATTTTCTGATCAGTTGCCAGCTATAATAACGAGAAGGAGAGAAATGTTAATTATAGTATGCGATATTCAGATCAGATAGTTTTATGAGTCTCAGAAGATTTAATATCAGCTAAAGAACGTAATTAAGAAGATTACCTTATCCATTTCAAATCTTCTGATATATTATCGTAAGTCATTAGACTGGGTCAGTTCGTTCGTTCAGTAAGTCTGACTAAGTGTTGTTGGTATTGAATAACCACTGTGGGTTTCACAGTGTTGGAAGTTTGATTCATTATAATCACAACTGTAAACTTCATGAACGTGTATTAATGATTTCAAATTTAAGTACCAACGACTGGCTAGGTGGAATATTATTAATATACTTCGTTTGTATTATCCTTGAAGTGTTTGTCTTCTCTAACATCTTTTAAATTTACCAAACTCCTAATGGCACAGTGGTAAGTTTGGAATGCTTCATTTGTATTATCCTTGAAGTGTTTGTCTTCTCGGATATCTTTTAAATCTATCCAACTCCTGGTGGTTCAGCGGTAAGTTTGGAATACTTTGTTTGTATTATCCTTGAAGTGTTTGTTTTCTCGGATATCTTTTAAATCTACCAAACTCCTGGTGGTTCAGTGGTAAGTTTGGAATGATTCATTTGTATTATCCTTGAAGTGTTTATTTTCTCGGATATCTTTTAAATCTACCAAACTCCTGGTGGTTCAGTGGTAAGTTTGGAATACTTCGTTTGTATTATCCTTGAAGTGTTTGTCTTCTCTAACATCTTTTAAATTTACCAAACTCCTAATGGCACAGTGGTAAGTTTGGAATGCTTCATTTGTATTATCCTTGAAGTGTTTGTCTTCTCGGATATCTTTTAAATCTACCAAACTCCTGGTGGTTCAGTGGTAAGTTTGGAATGCTTCATTTGTAATATCCTTGAAGTGTTTGTTTTCTCGGATATCTTTTAAATCTACCAAACTCCTGGTGGTTCAGTGGTAAGTTTGGAATACTTCGTTTGTATTATCCTTGAAGTGTTTATTTTCTCGAACATCTTTTAAATCTATCCAACTCCTGATGGTACAGCGTTAAGTTTGGAATACTTCGTTTGTATTATCCTTGAAGTGTTTGTCTTCTCTAACATCTTTTAAATTTACCAAACTCCTGATGGTACAGTGGTAAGTTTCGAATGCTTCATTTGTATTATCCTTGAAGTGTTTGTTTTCTCGGATATCTTTTAAATCTACCAAACTCCTGGTGGTTCAGTGGTAAGTTTGGAATACTTCGTTTGTATTATCCTTGAAGTGTTTGTCTTCTCGAACATCTTTTAAATCTATCCAACTCCTGATGGTACAGCGGTAAGTTTGGAATACTTCGTTTGTATTATCCTTGAAGTGTTTGTTTTCTCGGATATCTTTTAAATCTACCAAACTCCTGGTGGTTCAGTGGTAAGTTTGGAATACTTCGTTTGTATTATCCTTGAAGTGTTTGTCTTCTCGAATATCTTTTAAATTTACCAAACTCCTGATGGTACAGCGGTAAGTTTGGAAGCTTATAAACCTAAAATTCGAGGTTCAATCCTTGTGGCGAAATAGCGTAGCTTTGCCTATGAAAAAAAAAATATAAGCAACGAAAATAAATAATAAACACGTCTGTTGTAAAGCATTACTCTAGGTTTTTGAATTCAGTAAGTTATAATATAAGAAAATATATCTATAGTTTTGGATCAGAATAGCAATAAGTCGTGATAAACTAAAACAAAAATTAAAGTCCTAGGGAATATAATACTTAATAATTTACACGATTGATGAATTTAGTGCAGCCATGTTCTCTTCCCTATTATTGTGTGGTCTCTTTGCATTACAATGGTTACTGCAAAAGACATGTAGCGTTACGCTGTTAGTAATTTTGAATCACCAATCACAGGGAGGCAACCAGGCCATCAGAAGAAAAAGTAAGTATATATATATATATATATATATATATGTGTGTGTGTGTGTACTGTTGTTGAATAAGGGAATGAATATCTAATTGCACAAGTAACGTTTTTACGATTATAACATAGTATTAAATTTAAAAATAATCTATTTATGGACATTACTTGTTCACTATACAAAGTGTTTATTTTTAATTATTTCAAATTTAATGTTGTGTTTATTATTTTATTATCATGATTATTGATTTTCAACTATTAAGATGAATGGGTGTTATGAGTCTATAAGAATGTAACGAGTCTATAAGAATGTAACGAGTCTATAAGAATGTAATGGGTCTATAAGAATGTAACGAGTCTATAAGAATGTAACGAGTCTATAAGAATGTAATGAGTCTATAAGAATGTAACGAGTCTATAAGAATGTAATGAGTCTATAAGAATGTATTGGGTCTATAAGAATGTATTGGGTCTATAAGAATGTAACGAGTATATAAGAATGTAACGAGTCTATAAGAATGTAATGAGTCTATAAGAATGTAACGAGTCTATAAGAATGTATTGGGTCTATAAGAATGTAACGAGTCTATAAGAATGTAATGAGTCTATAAGAATGTATTGGGTCTATAAGAATGTAACGAGTCTATAAGAATGTAATGAGTCTATAAGTAAAGGACAATTTAAAATATTGTCTAAGGCCATACGGTGAACACTAGCTTGAAAAAAAGGAGAATCCATTAGTTAGTAATCTCAAACCGATGTTGAACGAGCGAAACGACGTGGTTTATATAATACAGAATAAAATATATTAATAAAACTTTATTTTCAGTACACTTTCAACTGTTTTTTTCAAGCGTCTAGATTTTTCTATTCATACGACAGGTTGTGATAAAAGTATCTCTCTCTCTGAGACCACTGAGAAACAGGTGATACAAAAAACAAAACAACATAACATTACAGGATGTCAATCTTCCTTGAAGAAGGAGTAACTATACAAGTTCAACTCGACAGGGGGTGGGGGAATCATGCAATATGCAAAACATTTCCTGTAGAATTATCTATTATCTTAATTATTTAAGGAAAACCCATAGTCCTTCCGAGAAATAAGTTTTCTGAAATATCCTTTAACATCAGAAGGAAATGCAACGTATATTTGGAATGGTTACGCCTAAGATTCTTCTCTCCATCAGTAGGAGAAGTTGAAACTCAAATCGATAGAACAGCAAGGCATTAATTTTACATAGAAGTCCTGTGAATACTATTTACTTTATTGTATTTACTTACTTATTTACAAAGCCATATAAGAAAAGTGTACAAAATATCACAGCACAGTGTATGTTAAATATCACATAGAACAAAACAGATATTAATGACGGTTGTAACTGAATCAGTGACGTAGCTACCATGTATACTTGTATGTTCTAGCATCAACATCATTTCACATTGTTTTAGATATATGTATTTAATGTATAAACATAAAATATAAAACTAATGTCTTCCCATTCGTTCATTCAATATATCACAGGTTATAACGACTTGCCCCTTCCCAAGGTTTCGCATGTATGCATCCACATACACGTGATTCTGGCTACGCCACAGTGAATATTCGTAAAATATCTTCAGATTGATGTTAAGCTCATTTTAGAATACAGTCTTTGTACGATTAATATTTAACCAGAAGATGATGAGCTTCGTCCAGTTTTTAACATCAAAACTGTTAGCCAGAGAAATAATAAATAAATAAAAGTAGCATTTATATACATTGGTTGTATTTTGAAGAAGAAGAATCACGTGTTAAGACATAGTTTTGGTCTCAAAAGCGTCTGACATTTCAGTTAGCTATTTTGATAGTTCACCAGCTAATATATTGGATTTAAAAGATCTATAAGCTTGCCAGTTTAAATAAACACACACAAAACTTTGTCACCGAATTAGCATCATAAGAAGACTTTATTACGTAAGAAAGTAAGGCCACATTTTAGAAGAGTAGACATGACATTCACGACTTTAAAGGAGGCACGTATCATTAATAAACATCAGCACATGAGAATTAATGAAATAAGGTTTTGGTAATCACCTAAAAGTTCGACCAATGTGAAACTTGATGAATATATAACTGTTCAGGTTAGTCCCAGAGGACTGATTAGTTTTGCAGTCAGTATATAGTTTAAATTAAATTACTGAACTAGAACACTCGAGCATGTGTAGGACGTGATAATAGCCAATGCTTTCTGAATACTCAGAATAATTAATGTTCAGGACTTCAGCGAAATCCACGAGAAGATAAGGCTCCATCTGCGTTTTAACTGTTTATCGATAATATTGAATCATTTGTGTAGACGAAGAATTTTACTACTTGAGGACAAGGACTTGGGAACTGGTAATTGTAAAGTTTCACTTAAGTAAATAAGGGATAAATGATGGTACAAAACGCCACGTTATTCTTTCTCTCTCTCTTTCTCCTAATAGTCATTGTAAACACAACATTCAACAATTATTGATAAAACTATAGTGAACGTTCTTCATGTCATATTTGAAAATAATATACTAAATAATTTTTAGTTCGAACTATTTTTCAGAGCGTGAAAACAATATAAAATACACTACTAACAAGCGTAACTCTACTCCAAGTGAGCGTAAAATTTAATTATAGAGTCTGAGATATCTTTTGCAAGCACAATAAACCTCTGGAATCTGAAAAAAGAAACAGTAATTAATGGTGTTTAAACATGAATAAAAATACATTCTATTAGTCTAAAAATACCAATCTTTACTGCTACGGGGGCTAATAATTAAGTTTAGTGAAAGGTATATGGCTTTTGTACAGAAACAGTGAAACTTTTTATTAAACTTGGCACTAGGAACGTTTTTGTACCAGAAGGAGTTTGAGACGTACTAAACCACACACGAGGCAAATTTCGGAACAAAAAATATGTTTCTTAGATGTTCTAGATGAAATAATTTTATATTTAAGGCGAATATTAATATCATCTTACATGTTCTAGGTGAAATAATTTTATATTTAAGGCGAATATTAATATCATCTTACATGTTCTAGGTGAAATAATTTTATATTTAAGGCGAATATTAATGTCATCTTACATGTTCTAGGTGAAATAATTTTATATTTAAGGCGAATATTAATGTCATCTTACATGTTCTAGGTGAAATAATTTTATATTTAAGGCGAATATTAATATCATCTTACATGTTCTAGATGAAATAATTTTATATTTAAGGAGAATATTAATATCATCTTACATGTTCTAGGTGAAATAATTTTATATTTAAGGCG
>NW_013669305.1:57365-64340 GCF_000517525.1 Limulus polyphemus
CGAATATTAATATCATCTTACATGTTCTAGATGAAATAATTTTATATTTAAAGCGAATATTAATATCATCTTACATGTTCTAGGTGAAATAATTTTATATTTAAAGCGAATATTAATATCATTTTCTTGATTTCTATATGATATCGTAACATAATGCCTTTCAGAGTAAGAAAAGTTACAACGCCTTCAAATGTGGGGAAAGTGGTGACGTTGGATCACATATGGAGAAAATGGTGGAAATATTGTCGTATTTTGTAAGTATCCATACTCCAAACAGATGAGACCCCCGAAAAACGAAAGAAAGCACGAAAATTACAGTACTTCCGAAGTCGAATAATAATTAGTCTTAACTTTAGCTGGTTTCGTAACCCTGTATAATTTTTACATTTTACAGTATAAGTTTTACTGTATAATTTGTCTCTGAAAGAATTTTAGCATTATAACAAAATACAAGTAGATTCCGAGTGTTCTTCAAGGTGTTTGAATTTAAATATACTAAAAAAAGAATAAAATATATATGTGGATAAATAAACACATAGACTACGTATCACCTACATTAACCTAACATAAAATATTTCTGTTTGAAACACCTTTTATTTACGTATATAAGATGAAATGACGTTAAGTATTAGGGGTAGCTATCGTACATTTAGCCACCTTTAAATTATTTCCTATACAGAAAGAGATTTAATTTTAATTTTAATTAAGTAATGGAAACGGTGGTATAATTTACATTACCTACATAGATAGAATGTCTTATTACAGATGTAGCAGAGTTATAGAGACCTGAAAACGGTGGTATAATTTACATTACCGACATAGATAGAATGTCTTATTACAGATGTAACAGAGTTTTAGAGACCTGGAAACGGTGGTATAGTTTACATTACCGACATAGACAGAATGTCTTATTACAGATGTAACAGAGTTGTAGAGACCTGGAAACGGTGGTATAGCTTACATTACCTACATATATATAATGTCTTATTACAGATGTAACAGAGTTGTAGAGACCTGAAAACGGTGGTATAGCTTACATTACCGACATAGACAGAATGTCTTATTACAGATGTAGCAGAGTTGTAGAGACCTGGAAACGGTGGTATAACTTACATTACCTACATAGACAGAATGTCTTATTACAGATGTAGCAGGGTTGTAGAGACCTGAAAACGGTGGTATAGCTTACATTATCGACATAGACAGAATGTCTTATTACAGATGTAACAGAGTTGTAGAGACCTGGAAACGGTGGTATAGCTTACATTACCTACATATATATAATGTTTTATTACAGATGTAACAGAGTTGTAGAGACCTGAAAACGGTGGTATAGCTTACATTACCTACATAGACAGATTGTGTTATCACAGATGTAGCAGAGTTATAGGGACCTGAAAACGGTGGTATAATTTATATTACCCACATAGACAGAATGTCTTATTACAGATGTAACAGAGTTGTTGAGAGCTCAAACGGCTATAACTCCAATATTAATCTAGTTTTAGTTTAGTTTTGTTTATTAATATTTTTTGATGCTATATCTGGCAAAACTAAAATTCGTCACTGAACACAGTCTTAGCACCAACTATAATAAGAAAGATATAACAATTCCTTTGTAAATAAATGGGTTCTCTTAACGTTGTTCAGTTTTTGAATAATAAGATGTTGATAGGTAAAAGAATGAAAAATATTAATCTGAAAAGTATGTTCATAATTGTAGCATATAAATCTGAAAGTATATTCATAATTGTAGCATATAAATCTGAAAAGTATGTTCATTATTGTTGCATATAAATCTGAAAGTATGTTCATAATTGTAACATATACATCTGAAAAATATGTTCATAATTGTAGCATATAAATCTGAAAAGTATGTTCATAATTGTAACATATAAATCTGAAAAGTATGTTCATAATTGTAACATATAAATCTGAAAAGTATGTTCATAATTGTAGCATATGTTTTGTATACACACGTAACAAAGCTTTATAAGAATGTTTTATACATATAAGAAACGTTTTAAGGAGGTGCCCGTTTCTCCAAGCCAATTACAAGGTTGAATAAACAGGGATACTATTTTGGTCGTTTTGTGTTCTGTAGTCTTCATTTTCTCGTTTGCTCAATTCCCTGGGCGTCTACCATACGGGTTTTTGAAAATATAAAACACATTATCCAAGAAAACTTTCTTACCAGAGTAAAATACTGCTTGAAACTCATAAAGCTACGAGCTACACTTATTTCCTGACCTATAAAGCTTCAGGCCTCGCACGCTGTTGCACTATGTGTTTATAAAAGCATTTCATCCGGAAATGAGTGTCCCCGAGCAGTAGTTCCTGAAATGTAACGATATAACTCTTAGAGGTAGTACTTCAAAACTCTCTCTGTAGATATGTATTTTTCGATATGCGATTTAATGGTTACTAAAATTAGAACAAATATTAAAGAGTTTCGTTATTCTTTCCTTGCGAAAGATATGTATTGCTTTACAGGATAATTTTCACCCCCATGTACCGCATCAGTTTTGGAGAAGTGTCTTACCTGCTTCAGATTGGCCGTTTATTTGAAAAGGTTGTTTTGATTCTTTTGTTGGTTATCAGTATTATAACTTAGATTATCTTATTTTGGCATCATGCTGTGACCACCGATGTTAAGTTGGTTTATATGTTTCATCATCCGACGGGCTTATGTTCCGTCTGTGGTGTGGATCGCGAAACTGTTGCTCATTTGATTTTCCAATGTTACAGAGTACACAATATGTGTAATGTAGTTTTTAGTTTGTTCAAGATAGTTTTAGGCCATAGCTTAATAGACCATCAAAAAGAACAGGTGGCTTTGGTTGGAATCACTTGAGTTCGAATCACCTCAGATTGTTACGCTTGTGTTCGTGTATAGCTAATTTTACGATTTATTCTGCTCGTAGTAAGGTTCTATCACGTGTTCATTTTGTGAATATCTTTAAAGCTCAACTTAAAGCTAAGATTTATTTCGATTTTTTACGGTTTCGGTTACGAGACAAAATTGTCAGATTTTTATAATTGTCAGATTTTTATCGCGACTCTGGGCATTTGGTAAGTGAAGGTGTTCAGGGTTACATCCTATGTCGTGATTTGGTATGATTGTTTGTTGTTACAATATTGACATTGCCTTGTTTTATGAGCAGGAATAAAACCTGGGACTTGAGATTAGTCATCCTGTTTCGCCATAATTGAGACTTCTTGGAAACTTTGGAATTAAGCGCAACGCGTGATTTGATGTCAGATTCTTTTCAATCACATAAGTAATCAGAATTTCTAGAATAAAAAAATTCTGTATAATATCCAAATAATAATAATTGGTTTGAATTTCGCGCAAAGCTATCTGCGCTAGCCGTCCCTAATTTAGCAGTGTAAGGCTAGAGGGGAGGCAGCTCTTGGGCTACTCTTTTACCAACGAATAGTGGTATTGACCGTGACATTATAACGCCCCCACGGCTGAAAGCTGCGACGGGGATTCGGACGCGCGACCCGCAGATTGCGAGTCGAGCGCCCTAACCACCTGGCCATGCCGGGCATTGATTTGGTATGATAATTTTGTTTGATTTTTCATGTTTATTAGTTTAGATCATCTTTGCATTTAATTTAAGTAATCAACCTTAACTATTTTTTATTACTATCCAAATTTGTATCGACATAGTCATGAGTTATGTCGAATAACTGATGTATGTTTGTTTATACCCCACCCCCTCTATGAGGGTGGATTAATAAAGAAAAAAAATTACCCACTACTACTGTATCGACAATTGTAATGTAATTGGTAGAATGGTCAATATAGAGCACGCTTGTAGCGCGCTCACTTTATGAAACACAGCTTCTATAAGATGGAGGCTCAAAACGTTTATAATTTTTTTAGTAAGTGACTTTTCTCCATGACATAGATTGTAGTTTCAATCCTACGTTAGAAGTGTACATGATCATCACTATATTGTGGACTTATAGATTAATTTTTACCAGGAGAATTTGTTTCTTTGTTGTTAAGCGCAAAGCTACACAAGGGACTATGTGTGCTCTACCGACCGATATCAAATCCGGGTTTTAGCGTTATAAATCCTCGTACTTACCGCTGGCTAAACTTACGCAATATACTATTGTTAAACTTATGCTATATGTCAGTGTTTACGCTTAACACTCTGTTATTAACGCCTACTCTTTCAGTGTAATTTACAAGTGCATTAGGTCTTTTAAATTGTTGGCAAAGATATTCATATTGTTTACAGAAAATAAGGCTATTCTGAGAACTTCTTTAAACAACACAAACATCAGAATCTTGTAGTTATCGAAGTTTGTCTGAGAACTTCTTTAAACAACACAAACATCAGAATTTTGTAGTTATCTAAGTTTGTCTGAGAACTTCTTTAAACAACACAAACATCAGAATCTTGTAGTTATCGAAGTTTGTCTGAGAACTTCTTTAAACAACACAAACATCAGAATCTTGTAGTTATCGAAGTTTGTCTGAGAACGTCTTTAAACAACACAAACATCAGAATCTTGTACTTATCGAAGTTTGTCTGAGAACCTCTTTAAACAACACAAACATCAGATACTTGTACTTATCCAAGCTGTCTGAGAACTTCTTTAAACAGCACAAACATTAGAATCTTGTTGTTATCCAAACTGCCTGAGAACTTCTTTAAACAGCACAAACATTAGAATCTTGTTGTTATCCAAACTGCCTGAGAACTTCTTTAAACAGCACACATTTCTGTTTCATTTGTTATTGAACCTCTCAAAAAAAATCCCAATTTTAGAAATAAATTTACTGTCTCATTCAGGAAAACATATGTATTGATTTCGAAGAATATATACGAAGAAGGTTGTTGTTTAAGCCTGACAGTATCTGTCTGTTGCGTCAATCTTTACTTTTTTTTCCTAAAGTGTTCGTGATTTTCTCCCCAGTTCTCTCTTGAGATACCTTATTGAGAGATTTATCAGGATTAAAAGCATAATGTCAATACACTTTGTGCTTGATTCTGTCCAAACCTTAGAGATTTCAGTTAATGTCAATATTGTATATGAAATGAATTGGATAAGTTTTAATCAAATATGAAGCTTAAGTTGTACAGAAGATAGGGAAACGTTTAATATTTTTGAGGTATACTACCATATAGACAAATAGTAAAATATAAACACGAGAAAATAGAAAAAATCATATAATATTTATTGGCTGACAAACACAGAGGATTTAAGGCATTACTAAGCCTACTCTTAAACTTTGGTAATTTTAGGACACTGTATGGATATAATTTGGATACTTATTTATTTAGTTGATAATATATTTAAAAATATTATTTAAGGCATTACTAAGCCTACTCTTAAACTTTGGTAATTTTAGGACACTGTATGGATATAATTTGGATACTTATTTATATAGTTGATAATATATTTAAAATATTATTTAAGGCATTACTAAGCCTACTCTTAAACTTTGGTAATTTTAGGACACTGTATGGATATAATTTGGTTACTTATTTATATAGTTGATAATATATTTAAAAAGATTATTCGAAGCTTCTTAAATACTAGGCACGACTGATATTGAAAAGATGTACAAACCTCGAAGCTCAGAATAAGAAATTAAGTTTCAAGATGAATGTTTTTATATGTACTTCCATTCGGTACGTAATCCTAAGTACAGGAATGAATCCATGTACATGGAATACCGTTGAAGAACAACAGTAAAAAATAAAACGCTGTTGATTTTTAAAACCACACAAACAAACACAAAAAATAACTAATCGTATTAAGCTTTAAATTTCTTGATTTTTGTAATGTTTCCTCTTTCGAATGCTTTCTGTTCTAAGGAAGGTTTAAATCACGAGAAGGCCCTAATTAATTCTCATCACGGCATTGATTCTGAAGCTAAAGTAGAAGTCAGAAAACAAAAGTTGAATAAATCTAGTGTCAAGGCTTGACAAGTGGCAGTAGATGCTTCATAAATTTTTTATCTCTTTTAAAGGTGTGCATTCCTTTTCTTGTTTTGTTCTTAGTTTTTCTTACTTCTGTAATAGAATATTTTAAAAGCTTAGCTTATTGATGCCAGCGAACTGAAAAGAAACGAATTGAATTTATACGTCGGAGGAGACAGCTGAAAAAAATTTGTAAATTTCAGCCTTTGGTTTTTTTTCTAAATTTTCTGATTGTTACAGTTTGATCTCTAGAGTAGCAATCCTTTTATATTTTTTACATTAATATTAACGATTTGCTACGTATCCATGGCCTGTATAAGTACATTTACAATGATATATATGCATGAAAATAAAACCATTTTTTGAGAATAATTGTTATTTATATAACGTGAACTAGCCACAGTTTCGAAAGCAGAAATCATTCTAACCCATAAGCTTGTTTTTATTGTAGTTCTTGTTTTTTAGTTTTAAACGAGCTAGTAAATGTTTGCCTATAGCTTTAAGTGCTTTGTTACTGATATTATCTTGAACATGCTTTGTTACTGATATTATCTTGAACATGCTTTGTTACTGATATTATCTTGAACATGCTTCGTTTACTCGTTATTCCTATCAGTTTAATTATGTTGATAATGTTGAGCATAGCAAAATAAAATAAAATAAAATAAAATGTGTCTAATTTCTATATTGATTGATTTATTACGGAAAATTTGTCGTCATATAAGGAAATAGTTTTTCCTAATATTAAGCGAAATATTTCAAATCTCGTCGTTTTCTTTTCTTTTTATAATACTGTTAATTGTTTAAATTATTGCCCGAAATTTTTTTATTTGTTTATAATCCGAGAGCTGGTTGCTAGGACAAATAGCATTGTTTAGTATTCCTCGTGTTCGAAGTAAATAGCATTAGCATAGTCCATTTGTACGTGATTCTTTATATATATACTAGACAACCTGTGACCCGTTGGGTCACCCACTATTCAGAGGTTATGAATAATTCAAGCTAATTTCAATATTGCACTGAAATG
>NW_013669305.1:65340-67168 GCF_000517525.1 Limulus polyphemus
ATTATTGAAGAAATTCTTCAAGATCTTGTTTTTGTCATCTTACGCCTTTTAATGAAGAGGGGAACATTGATAGGGAAATAATATAATAGCCAATGCTCGGCGAGAGGTTTTCGTTTATAATATTTTGTTGTTGTTCTCGACTTGATTTTTATTTTATTACCTCGTCTCCATAGTTACTATTTGCAAATAGTCAATAATATTGTAGATCCATTTTATTGTTGATCTACGCGCTGTTATAATACATTTTCATCTCATCATTTAATTTCTGTTGTGCATATATTGTTGTATAGAAGATATTTTAAAGTGATTCATCACGTGGAAAACGAAGTTTTATAATAATGGAATGTACGAAAAGTGACCCAAAAACGGCGCTAACTCGGTAACCCGTGGTCCGATTTTAATGAAACTTGTTTTATTCTGTTTCTACTCTCACTTCTATTCTCATTTCATTATAAATAGGGCGGTATTTGCGCCGTTTTTGCTGTACTTAATTACAGACAAGCAAACAAACAATCTCAGAGTTTTTAGTAGTATATAGTTATATTCATGAATCTAAACACATTAACTAAGTATTCCCAATAGTTATGTATGTAATACTGATTTTATTGTATGTATTTTAATTGGTCGTTTTATGTATTGTAAATATATTAAGAATCTCTTATTGGGTTTTATTTGTTGATTCTTTAAATAATTAAATAATGTTTAAAAAATTATATTTGTAAAAGAATTTTGTTCGTATCAGAACAAATCGATGTAAAAACTATTTACAATTGTTAGTAAACTTGAGCATATGAAGCATAATATATACAATTATATTTGTCATAAAACCATAGGACTAGGCTTATTATATTTTTAACACTGAATTTTTCATACCGTCCCTTACTTTTCTCTTCCTCCCCTAAAGAAGAGTGTATAACAACATTTCAAAAACACTAGGTACGCCATATCTATTGCCATCGTTCACACTATAAGAGTTTCTTGGCCTGGCTAAGTGGTTAGCGTGTTGGGCAACGGATCGAAAGGTGAACACACTCAGCACTTTCAGCTGTGGCGTATTATAAGACTGACACCAATACTGTTATTCGGCGAAAACCGAAGTCTTTGTGACAGTCTATACTACCTGTTTGCCTTCCTTCTAATCAGAATTTCAAAATTAAGGAGAGCTTTATTTGAATCTTAGGGTTTTTGACTTGGCAGCTTAGGCCACGGGCGTATAAAGTGCCGATCATGTTGAAAATATTATCTGAGTACCTGCTATCTTAAAATAATAAGCTGTATAATATAGGAAGCCAAAGCTAAGGAAAATTAAATATCCGCATTCCTTATTTAAATTGAAAAGTACAAGAAGAATTATCAAACTCCAAAATTGAAAATCAAAATTATTTTTATTGTAACTCCAATTTGCGTTTATTTCTTTACTTGTGTGATGATGGAATTTTGTCTTTTAGGGTGTATATAGATAGCTAGATACACACACACACACACACTAAAAATAAATTACAGGCAGAATAAATTCAAGAGGAGTTTAAAATTATTCCCTTAACTTAAAGTTTATTTCATATGTTTTCTATTTCAAATATTTTAGATTTATGCATGAATTCGACTATAATAGCTTAGGATATAAACATTTGTCTAAGACAGTTTCATTACAACTATTCGTAACTTACAAATAAGACCTAATTCTGGTTATATTTTAAAGCATATTACATGTAATTGTACTATATTCCCTCAGTGTTTAGGATATAATACATTTGTCTAAGACAGTTTCATTACAACTAATCGTAACTTACAAATAAGACCTAATTCTGGTTATATTTTAAAGCATATT
>NW_013669305.1:67843-69720 GCF_000517525.1 Limulus polyphemus
ATTATATTATGAAATGGTTCTGATTAAGAGGAGTAATGCTGGTTGCTATTATGGAATATTGCGTGTTGTTGTTATTATATTATGAAATGGTTCTGATTAAGAGGAGTAATGCTGGTTGCTATTATGGAATATTGCGTGTTGTTGTTATTATATTATGAAATGGTTCTGATTAAGAGGAGTAATGCTGGTTGCTATTATGGAATATTGCGTGTTGTTGTTATTATATTATGAAATGGTTCTGATTAAGAGGAGTAATGCTGGTTGCGTATGTTGTTATTATATTATGAAATGGTTCTGATTAAGAGGAGTAATGCTGGTTGCTATTATGGAATATTGGTGTAATGTTTTGTCGCTCTAATACTAACAATTATAAGGTCTTTAAGGTAGAAACCAGATTTATAATTACTGGAATAACAAAAAACGGTTTATTTCATTTTTTGATGTATCCTTTGATGTCGTTGTTTCTTTACGACTTCATTACTAAACTACCATGAACGACACCACGAAATTTTGAGATAATTGCATGTTTTATTCGGTAACGTTACAGCTTGGCATTCAAAGTCCAATACCCTAACGAAATGCCATGTTTAAACAGATACGACGTTACAGCGGTATATATTTCACTACTACAATCGTTTTTATAATTATGGATTTTAATTTATTCAAAGTGTAAGGATTTTATTGTGTTTTTAAATTATACTGTAAATAATAATAATGTCAACAACTAAATTTTACCAAAATAAGGAAAATAACGTCATAATATTTGTATGTTGTTGATGATGAATAGTATTAGTTGTCTTCTGTCAGAAACTTCTATGCACGTATTCTATAAGTTAATGGTTGGACAAGAAAGATTTCCACACTACGTGGAACAGGCTAGCATTGCTTTGTGTAATCACGAGCTCAGTGACGTTTTTTAGAAGTGTCAGAGGGAATTTACTAGTCCAGTGGACGATCGAGTGAAGAGATGTTTCAATGCGGTCATGCAGAATACTGTCGCTCGGAAGGAAATAGGGTTGTCATAGCAGCGACAGTCTCTTCAGGTTCTTTCTCAATCAAAACATTGAAACCTGCCACCGTGATCAGTAGAACCGTTGGCTTCAAATCTTTAGGTTAAACCTGCATAAAGCTCGGGGGATTGAAAGTTTTACAATTTAGGAAACTGGATCTTTTATATTTGCACATATAAAATGAAGACGACTGACAGAGAAATCGACTTTCATTGCGCGTACTATTCAATATCGACAAAGTAAATAGAAAATGAATGGTTCGTCTATTTTCCGTGAGGTTCAAGCACACCAGTCACTCCGTCCGGGAGTAATGATTGCGGGTATATTTCGGTTATTACCTAGGAAATGAACACACGTGGTACTGTTAGTAAAAAAACCAATCAACAGGTAGCTGGACCCCCGTAAATAACAAATGGCTCGAATGATCCTGAAATTAAATGTTGTAGCAAAAGATGTGTTGGAATGATGAAAGAGACTTGGCGAAATGCGTAATGGAATACAGTATTGTTGTTGATATACTGAAAGAAATAAGAACAGGTCGGTATCAATTCAAAATGAAATAAAAGAGATATTGACGAGACTTCAATCTGGGGTCAACTCAACTGATTTTAAACCGGGAAGTGGTTTGAGAACTACAAACTAATCAAGCTAGAAGTAAATGTTAGCAACACACGACCATACTGATTGACAAGAATAAAACACACACATAACCGCAGATTCATAGATTAACCAATCAGCTCAGGCGACTTGGTCAGGTCATTGCACTATCAAGATAACGTTTGATTGGTGTAACCGTACGATCTACAGGCCTAGAATGTTTTTTTTTTTCACGTATGTTTGTTTGTTTTTTAATTTCGCGCAAAGCTA
>NW_013669305.1:70164-72188 GCF_000517525.1 Limulus polyphemus
CCTGGCCATGCCGGGCTTTCACGTATGTTAAAAATGGCGTCCATCTTCTCACGATTCAAACAGGAACAGAAAATTACCAATTTATTGTATATTTCCTGTACAAATGTAGAGTGATTAGTGGACATGAAAATTATATAAATATAACGCTTAATAAAAAATTCATAACCAATAGCAGCCACTATCAATATAGTTCATTGAATGTTAATTTGGAATAATTTTATAGTTATTTGCATAAATAGGATTTGTATGTTGTACTACACACATTTTAGTAAACAATTCATGGCATAACAGACATGTTTTATTGCATTTTATTGGTGTATTGTTAGAAGTTTGTCGTGTTGTTAAAGATTGTAAGAAACAAGGAACAGAAGAGTTTTGTGGAATATATGAATCATGTACAATTTTTATTAATTAATATATTGAGGTTTAGGCGACATTAAACTGTATTAAACAGTCAAACTGAACACACACACACAAAAATAATAATGGATAATTTCTTATACAACATTCTGCAAAATAAAAGAAAAAAGTCTAGCTTAATTTTTGTACACTTTTTATCTGTTTGTTTTAATAAATTCTATATGGAATATTTCACTTTTTATTCGTATAAAGAAATAATAATAATTATTATAGAGCTTTAATCTTTCTTCTTAATTAATAGTTCTTGTACAGTTCATTTGTTCACTCAATCCTTAACTTCTGAATCAAGTGAAACTAGTTGATAGGAAGTGAATATTTGTAGCGAAAAACTACACGTGTTTGATTTAATACTTAATTATGAGTTCATACTTATTGATGTTTATGGAATTTATGAAGACATTTCCTTTATAATTAACTTAAAATTCCTGATAAAACTCTTTTACTCAACCCAATGTTTCGGCTATGAATCCTGATCAGTGATTGTTCTTCACACATAACAACGAACCTTTATCAGGAATTGTTCTACAGGCAAACCAACAAGCCTTCCTCAGGAATTGTTCGACACATAAACAACAAGCTCTCATGAGGTATTGTTCTACACACAAACACCAAGCTTTCATGAGGGATTGTTCGACACACAAACACCAAGCTCTCATCAAGGATTTTTGTTCGACACACAAACACCAAGCTCTCATCAGGGATTGTTCGACACACAAACACCAAGCTCTCATCAGGGATTGTTCCACACACAAACACCAAGCTCTCATCAAGGATTGTTCGACACACAAACACCAAGCTCTCATCAGTGATTGTCCGACACACAAACACCAAGCTCTCATGAGGGATTGTTCCACACACAAACACCAAGCTCTCATCAAGGATTGTTCGACACACAAACACCAAGCTCCCATCAGGGATTGTTCGACACACAAACACCAAGCTCTCATCAGGGATTATTCTATACATTTAACTACAAACTTCATTAGGGATTTTAAAAGATTGAATTCCTTGGACCGTTTTGTAATATATAGTGAATAAACATTTCAAATTTGAATACTGTAGCATAATTTTGAGGCCAAACAAATAGTAAGAACATACTCTTTTGATTGTTTGTTTGTTTGTTTTTTTGAATTTCGCGCAAAGCTACACGAGGGCTATCTGCGCTAGCCGTCCCTAATTTAGCAGTGTAAGACTAGAGGGAAGGCAGCTAGTCATCACCACCCACCGCCAACTCTTGGGCTACTCTTTTACCAACGAATACTGGGATTGACTGTCACATTATAACGCCCCCAAGCTGAAAGGGTGAGCATGTTTGGTGTGACGGGGATTCGAACCCGCGACCCTCAGATTGCGAGTCGAGCGCCCTAACCACCTTGCCATACCGGGCCCAATACTTTTTTGAAGTTCAGAATTAACTTTAAACAAGTAAATAGTAATAAGACTTTATATGCCAATAGAATCAGCCAGGAAAACAAATCTAACTAAATCAAATATACGTGAAAACAAAGAGCACTTGTTAGTTGCCCATCAAACCCATATTAATCCCTGATAAAAAAAGAAGACTAGTTAGGCTAAAGAAGTTGCCCATCAAACCCATATTAATC
>NW_013669305.1:72611-85873 GCF_000517525.1 Limulus polyphemus
TAAAAAAAGAAGACTAGTTAGGCTAAAGAAGTTGCCCATCAAACCCATATTAATCCCTGATAAAAAAAGACTAGTTAGGCTAAAGAAGTTGCCCATCAAACCCATATTAATCCCTGATAAAAAAAGACTAGTTAGGCTAAAGAAGTTGCCTATCAAACCCATATTAATTCCTGATAAAAAAAGAAGACTAGTTAGGCTAAAGAAGTTGCCCATCAAACCCATATTAATCCCTGATAAAAAAAAGAAGACTAGTTAGGCTAAAGAAGTTGCCCATCAAACCCATATTAATCTCTGATAAAAAAAGAAGACTAGTTAGGCTAAAGAAGTTGCCCATCAAACTCATATTAATCCCTGATTAAAAAAAAAGACTAGTTAGGCTAAAGATATGTTAAAGTTTGCTAACTTTATATAGTTGTGTAGGTGTTGCTTGTTAGTTCTTGGTTTTCAACGAACCATTACAAATGAAACTTATCTTACAACTGCAACGATCAGGAGAATTTCTCTATATTTCCTGCTAAGTTTTACTTTTATCGCTGTTTTTTTTAGATATATAATGACAAGTTTCTTTGTTCTTCGAGAACACGACATGCAGTGTGTTACAATTTCATGGAACATTTACCACCATACTCACCCAGTAGGAAAAATAAAGACCCGAGAGATAAAATTAAATATTCTGTCTGCTTCACTACTTCCAAAAAAAAAGAAGGTTGTTTAGAGTTCGGAATCAAAGAAAAAATGGTGTAGAACGTGGAAATCGGACGTGAACAAACAACCATCTACTATTTCCGATACCAAATTTCACACGATACTTAGTGTATTATGCTTATAAATTAATAGATAATACTCTATAATAGTTTAGTCTCTTCACTGAAGCCTCGAATTAGTCTCGGAATACAATATTTCATTCCCTAAATAGGTCAAGAGAAAAACTGAGACGTAGTTCAAGAAATTACGAGACACAGTGCATTTTCTCTGCGACAAAATATTTAAAAAATGATAAATGTGTTTTTAGGGTTCATCCATCAGAAAGAACAAGTACAACAGGAAAGAAATCTCATTTTAAGGTTTTTGCATTGACGAAGACATCGATTCTGAACCTGTGTGCAAGATGTGAATATCTAAAGTGGACGAAAAAGTGAAAGAGAACAGAAGAGTGCTATCCATTCTAATATATTTGCATTCAATAACCCAGTCCTGATAAATTGAAGATCAACTAAAACAATGGACAGTACAAATATCAGGAAGTGGTCTGTCTGCTCTAGAATAATGAAGATTTTTTTTTTTCTTTTGCGAAGAATAGAACGTGCTGAAAACTGTACGTTTTGTCTGAGAGTATTTTTTTTTATGATATTAAATATTTTGTTTATAATGATATATCATTTTAACGTACACGGCTAAGAAAAACAATATTGTTAGGATCCAATGGGATCATATTAGAAATTTTTCATTCATGAACAAAAAAAAAAGCCTACAAGATAGATATATAACTATCGCTTTTTTTTTTGCATCTGATGAATGTGTGCAGAATTTCAGATGACGTGTTTTGAATTTCAAATCGGACCTTAATCTCACCAGTTTATCACTGAAATTTTGTAGTCTGATTTTTTTTTAGGTTGCTACCTATATTTTTCTTTATAATAAAGTAGTTTCTTGTTGATGTCTGAATATATTTAATGTCAGTGATTATAATTTACATCTAATCTAACCTGTAAAATTTTATTATCATTATCAGAATTACAGCTTTATAGCTTGACGGAAGATATGTGTTTGTTTTGTTGTTAATCGCAAAAATACACAACACCTGATTTTAGCGTTATAAGCCCTTAGATGAGCCACCAGGGGCGTTATGGGCAGAGTGAAGCAAATTTCGCACAGCCATGTTTTTTTTAAAGCACATCCATTCTAGGTACATGTGGGATTGTTATAAAAGTATTGGTAGTCAATCCCATTATTCGCTTCAGAGACCCAAGACAAAGCCCTTATGGCGGCGAGTGCTATTGGTTGGCTTTCTTCCTCTGACCAGTAGTTGAAAATTAAGAAAAACTATACCAGAACAGCTGTGGTCTTTGACCTGACCGCCTAGTCCACGAGCGCATAAAGTGTTGTGAATATTGAAAATTCCCGTTTTTTATACTTGTTTGAAATGTGCAACGTTGTTATCGCGACACAGTGTCACTTCTTTGCGATCGTCGGGAATCATGTTCTACACCATTTGTGGTATTATGGCTGCACGCAGGTCGTTGAGACTTTCTGCTTCAGATATTTTATATTGTGAGGACGTGTGACAAACACCAAATGTTTGGCATACCTCCAAAAGAAAACAAGTAAGGCATAACATCAGGAGAGCGTACAGTCTATATCACTGGCTCACGGCGCCCTATCCATCTCTTGAAAAAGTGACATTTAGCTATTACATGAATGCGTAGTGCGTAGTGGGGAGAAGGTTAGTCTTGCTGAAATAATATCTTTTCTGGTATGTTCTGCAATCCACGATCCTCAAACCTACATATTCCTGCAAAACTCAAAGGTAGTATTCTCCAATTAGTGTCTTTTGGAAGAAAAGTGAACGAAGACCATGACATGCTTCCAGACCACATTACCTCATCACTGATGGCGGGTTCTAGCAGCGCAATATGTGCTTTTCTGATGAACGAAGAACATGAAATTTTATCAGACCACACCACCTTATCACTGATGGCGGGTTCTAGCAGCGCATTACGTGCTTTCCTGATGAACGAAGAACGTAAAATTTTATCAGACCACACCACCTCATCACTGATGGCGGGTTCTAGCAGCGCATTACGTGCTTTCCTAATGAACGAAGAACATGAAATTTTATCAGACCACATCACCTCATCACTGATGGAGGGTTCTAGCAGCGCATTACGTGCTTTCCTGATGAACGAAGAACGTGAAATTTTATCAGACCACATCACCTCATCACTGATGGCGGGTTCTAGCAGTGCACTATGTGCTTTCCTGATGAACGAAGAACATGAAATTTTATCAGACCACATCACCTCATCACTGATGGCGGGTTCTAGCAGCGCATTACGTACTTTCCTGATGAACGAAGAACATGAAATTTTATCAGACCACACCACCTTATCACTGATGGCGGTTTCTAGCAGCGCATTATGTGCTTTCTTGAGATCAGTATCAGCAACTGTAGTGGTTCATTTCATTCGCAGTTGACACAAAATACTGCCTCATTTGTCGAAACATCTCTTAAGCTTTCTGTTCATCCACTTTCTCAAAACCATGATATGGTTCTTTTCTGGAGAGATAGAAGTTATGTTGATTGTGAATTCGTTTCTTTGAGAACTTGATGAACTATTAACGTCTACGATTTATATTTTGCTCACCAGATATCATCAAGATTTTAACAAGTAAAGTGTAATCTAGCACACAATTTTAGTTTGCTTAGGAGATACAAGTTAGTCCTAAATCCATATTTTAAATTAAAAATACAAAATAAAACGCATAGTTATAAAATATCATAATCAAATGAAACTAGTGAAAACAAATATGTATATCAATCACTTTATCCAATGGAAGATAACTGTACTTGATTATTTAATTTACCAATATATTTGGCTAAGTAGTAACAGCAGTTGTATGTATAAAGGATACTAATCGAATGATAAGAACTTCAGCTCAGCAGAAAATTTTCTTCTGAATATGACATTAAGAAGAATTAGAGAATTAAATGTTTCATGAAATCACAAACTTAATTTCTTACCATAAATTTGTGGCATAATAAATGTACAATTTCAAATTAAAAGAAATTTGCCAGGCCTTTGTCCACACCTTGGGATTTATTATATTTCAGCCATATCACTTTCAATAATGATCGCTTAGGCATCGAGGGAATACTATACGAGTATCAAGAAGAATTCACGAGGAACGAAAAGACTGTGAGAGCTCGAGGCTTCTTCTCGCGAAAAAAAAAAAAATTTCTGTGAGTCTCAATCCATCTAAGTAGCCTATAATATTACAGAGCATTAGGACAAAGATTTTAACATTAGTGACAGTGCTTTGTTCTGAAGGTCACACATAACTACCTAAGCAAAACGAAACCAATATATTGAAATAAATATTGTTAATTAAACGAAACACTATCAATAACTTTAAGTAACTATTGTTAATTAAACAAAACATTATCAAGAACTTTAAATATATATTGTTAATTAAATAAAACATTATCAATAACCTTATATAAATATTATTAATTAAACAAAACATTATGAATAACTTTAAATATATATATATATATATATTGTTAATTAAATAGAACATTATAAATAACTAAATATATTATAATGTTTAACTTATAGCTATTTATCGAGATTTACAGAAATGAAATATTTTCCAAAAATTTAATGAATTAAATGTAATGAATATTGTTTAATGGATAATTTTATTCTGTATATTATTGGCAATATTTTGTAGTGAGTTTTGTTTTTGTAATATGACAGTTTTCTTCCATATATACCGAAAAATGGGTTAACTTTAAAGAAACTAAAACATAAGTACCTTGAGTGTGAAAATACATTCATTTTGTCTACGTCCAATATAGAATTTATTATTTACGAAATTTCCTTTGTAACATATTTCATCATTAGCATGGCCAGGTGGTTAGGGCCCCGGCATGGCCAGGTGGTTAGGGCGCTCGACTCGCAATCTGAGGGTCACGGATTCGAATCCCCGTCCCACCAAACATGCTCGCCCCTTTCAGCCGGGGGCCGTTATAAGTGACGACCAATCCCACTATTCGTTGGTAAAAGAGTAGCCCAAGATTTGGCAGTGGGTGGTGATGACTAGCTGTCTTCCCTCTAGTCTTACACTGCTAAATTAGGGACGACTAGCGCAGGTAGCCTTCGTGTAGCTTTGCGCGAAATTCAAAAACAAACAAACAAACAAACATTGCTTTCAAGAGCTTTACATACTTTTTTAAATGGAAATTAGTATTTGCAATATTTCTTTCAAATATTCTCAGTAGTTTCACACCTTCCTCATTTTAAGTGGTTTTCACTACTTTCCTGATTTCCTGTGCAACGTTTTTTGCCACTAATCTCAGGAGGTTCAAATTTTCCTCATTTTACGTCACGTCTTTGTTCTAACTGGATTTTAAGATTTACGTAATTGTTTATTTTTTTTTTGCAACCTTTTCACGACAGACCTGAAAATGTTTACATTTTGCGTTAAATCTTTTTTTAAACCAGCTTCCTTATCATTTAATATTTTATCAAACCAGATTCTTTGAGTGAATAAACAAAATAGGCTAGGTTAAGAACGAATGAATTCTTGATCTCATTAACTATAAAGAAAAGTGTATTTATAATATATTTCTATCAACACCTACGGAGTTTTCCACTGTGTTCACGTGTTGTTTTTTTTTTACTTTGTTTACCTTTTGTTTTCAAGAATTCGGTTATCTTTGTATGAAAGGCAACAAAAAAAAAACTTCACTTAAACCTTTTCATTATTACTCTCAAAATGTTTTATTTATAATAGGCTATCAGTATTCCAGGGTTTTATTAATGCTGTTCTCTGCTTTGTTTGTAGGTAATTAATATTTAAGGTCTTTAGGCTTATTAATCGAATTTAGGTAAACGGGTATAGATACAAAATTAGCAAACAAAAAAGCGACATACTTGAGAGTGATTGATTAATGCTATTCAAAAAAACGTGTTAATCGACAATGTAGAAGCATGTATTTTATTAATGTTTCTTATTGATTATATATAAAGACTGTAATGAATGTAATTATAACAAGGAGTCTCAAGTAAATGAGAAAAAAACATGATGAGGTTTGAATATGCCCCCCAAAACAACAACATCAAAAATTCAGGGCATAAGAAAAAGTAGATAAATCACAATACAATGCAACCGATAACAAGAGCATTTTTGTAAATTAGACCTGCCCTTTTTTATGGTTAAAAAAAAAGGCCCACTTTTCGAAAGGCCCAAGTTTTTTTGTTTTTTTTGTATTGTGATAAGGCTTAGATATAAAAACAAATTATTAACTCCTTCAATTAAGTTATGAAAAGGATCAGACGATGTAGAAGAAATGTGTTAAAAGAATGCTTTTCAATTATTGCTTTTGGACTATAAACAAGTAGTTTGGATCTGAGAAAAAGTATTCGTAAGTCCAACATTATAATTTAAATATGAGGTAGCAACAGCTGTGAAATAATACAAGACAGAAAAACAACAACAAAAACTCATACTATTACATGAGTATGAAAGAGGATGTGCACATAAGAAGTGTACTGGGTAAATGTTATACAGGAGATACTAAAAAAAATACCCAAACCATTGGTATTTAGAGTAAAACACGACAAAAGGCGCTAGTTCAGAGGTAACAACGTGTTTATGCAAAAAAAAAAAAAGTTAGAGCGCACGATTTTGAAGAGAAATGTTACTTTGAATATACTAGAGAAAGAACACGTGTTTTGTATAGCTAAAAGGACCATTAATGTTGAAGTTATTAAGACATAGGAGGACAGTAATGTTTGTTTGTAATTAATCACAAAGCTACAAAATGGGCTATCTGTGCTCTGCCCACTACGGGTATCAAAACCCAATTTTTCTCGTTGTAAATCCACTGAGGGCAATAGTAATGCTTATAAGACTCAAAAACATAGCTATCTTACACAAACGTAGATAAAATTCTATTTCAATGGTTATAAACTTTTTTACAAATTTAAAAGAAATGCCTTCTTCATCTGTTTATAACTTTCCTTCTTTATAACTAATGGAAATATACTTCTATTAAGGAAATGTCTATGTAATTAACTTCCAGATTTTGTAGTTTGTTTTCCTATTGATAAAACTTCCATTCTTCATAACAAAAGCTTCAAAACAGATACTATTTTAGTAGAAAAACTTATATGCTTTCGTATTAGCTCCATTTCTTTTTATTTATTTGAGAATTTTCTTTTCTCCAATATGTCGTATCCATTAGATTTATGAAGACTTTTAGAAACACGGTACAAAATTCTCATATTGCTTTCTCTCTCTTTTTCATAGCAAAGAAAATAAAGTATTTCCTGATTTTTTTCTTTGGTAACTGTAGCTTTTTCTTTTAAATCACAAAATACCATCTTTTGCATTTCAAGAATTGGAACAATGTATGATGCTACTCAGCAACACTGATACAAGAACAAATCTTACAGATGAACCAAGAACACATCTCTTTGTTCAATCACAAGATGCTATCGATCGAAGTTTGGGGTTATCGGTTTTCTCTTGGAACGCCCAAAGTAGTTTGGGAACAGATTTTTGTTTATAGATAAGGTTAAACTAAGAAGCTACTTGAACTAACTGTTTTGGGTTTCATCTATTTTGCTATCTGTAACATTTTATTATTATGCTCTAAGCCACGGTGCGTATTAATTATGAAAATAATAATGCTGGTATGTTTGTTATAATGGTTGTAAAATATATATATGTAAATATAATTTTCCCAACATTGAATCTGCGATCGGAATAATCAAAGTACAACAATGACCTCTAATTAAGACTTTTCTTTGGAGTTAAATAACTTGGAACGGGGCGTGGCCTAGTGGTTAGCATGCTGAGCAATGGATCGGAAGTTCCACAATTCGATATGACGTTGAACACGCTGTAGGGGCGTTTTTTGTTTCTTTTAGTGCAAAGCCATATTGTGCTATCTTCTGCGTCCACCGCGGGAATCTAACACCGAATCTTGGCGTTGTAAGTTCGTAAGCTTGCCACTGAACCACCGGAGAACGTGTAGGGGCGTTATATCTGTGAAAGTCAGCATTCTATTCGGCTAATGTTGACTGGTTATTTAGTCTACATGTCGCAGAAGGCGGTGTTCGGGTGAAAAATACCAATACTAAATAACTTGAGTTGTTTTACTTTGCAGGTAACGAATCCATCTTCAAACACATTAACTATAAGTAACTATGAAATGTATTTGAAACTCGACTATGATATATTCTATTTCCGATTGCACTTAGACACATAGCGTTACATAATTAATTACATAAATGGATCAAATGTAACTTCATCAGTGGATCAATATTCAGCTTAGAGAGTAAAGCATGAAATAACTGAGTAGTTAATTAGTACGTTAGTTTGTGTTTCTATTTATATTTTGGGAAACGTATTATCAAATTAAGCAAATAGTAAAACTAAACAAGGATCTGGGCGGTTAATTTTTAATCATCTAGTTTCGATCAACTTTCTTTAAGTTTGATATTTGAAGTTTAGTATTAATCAATTTGTTTAATTATCAATAACTTCTGATCAAAGAATATACATAGATCAAAAGTAAAAATAACAAGATGACGGCTAGCTGGTTATGTACCAAAAATTAAGACTCACACTTCTGAACTAATCATTCATAGAATTAAACTGATCATTTAATATATATATGCTATATTTGAATTTCTAACAATTCCTGATCAAAGTAGGGGAGGGAGTGCTCTAACAACTCCTGATAAAAGTAGGGCTGGGAGTGCTCTAACAACTCCTGATCAAAGTAGGGCTGGGAGTGTTCTAACAACTCCTGATAAAAGTAGGACTGGGAGTGCTCTAACAACTCCTGATAAAAGTAGGGCAGGGAGTGTCCTAACAACTCCTGATCAAAGTAGGGCTGGGAGTGCTCTAACAACTCCTGATAAAAGCAGGCTGGGAGTGTTCTAACAACTCCTGATAAAAGTAGGGCAGGGAGTGCTCTAACAACTCCTGATAAAAGTAGAGCTGGGAGTGCTCTAACAACTCCTGATCAAAGTAGGGCAGGGAGTGCTCTAACAACTCCTGATCAAAGCAAGACTGGGAGTGTTCTAACAACTCCTGATAAAAGTAAGGGCCGGGAGTGTCCTAATAACTCCGATCCAAGCAAGACCGGGAGTGCTCTGGTGATTAGCCTTATAGATTGTGAATAAGACGGTTTATGGTTCGTGTCCCTCCTCACCTTGGGACTATAAGTGTGTTATTTATGCTACATATTATATTTTTTTAGTTTCGATTTCACCTTCATTTTGATTCCATTTTCTTTTCGTGCGTGAATTTTAAATTAAAGAACGAAAAAATATAATATAATAATAATCTTCCGAGTCGTTTATTTCTTTGATTATTTTTTTCTGTCGCCATCATTCGACACATTTAATATAATTTCCAATAGGTAAGTACATGGCACCTTCTTGTAAATTAATACACTTCGTACGGTTAAACGTTCTCAAAGGAGTGTAATCATTTAATTATTGATCGTTAACATCTAAATCCTCAAGTTTTGGAAAAGATTGTCGACATAGAAAAGAAACAATGTCGATTTAATCACGTGAAAATGATTAATGTATATTCAGTCTGTAAGGAAGGAAAAAGATTAAGGCTTAAGACGAAAATAAAGAGCTTGCATTTTAATTTCTGCATGGGCGATCATTGTGATAAATGATTCTGTTCAGCCGCACTTGATTCACTTAATGTTACGGAAGCTGTTACTAAGGAGATGCATCTTCTATTGAAGTTGCATTGAACTGTTTACCATTGTGTTGCAGGAAAGATGGATTTTTCTCTCATTACTAATCATAATGAAGTCCAAGTCAAATATTTGCTTTTCGAAAGTAATACCCGAAAATTGAGTGCGCAGACTCAAGATTTACTTTGCTTAGAAATCCTGCGGTATCAGTTTATAAGACGTACTTTGCTTAGTGACATAGAAATACTGCGATATCAGTTTACAAGACGTACTTAGTGACATAGAAATACTGCGCTTAGTGACATAGAAATACTGCGGTATCAGTTTACAAGACGTACTTAGTGACATAGAAATACTGATTGTTTAAAAGCCGTATTGTACTACTAACAACAGCACATGTCTGAAGGTTTTCGTTATGTCGGACGTTTTTCAGGCAGTGTCACACAAAGGACTATCTAGGATTGAAAACCTCTCTAATTTTGAACTGATATATTCGAAGAACTGGAGTTGGCCGACAGCACCTATCTTGTCTTGTAGCGAACCTAGAGACATAAAGTGTGGAAAGCGTTTCTTTGTGGTAATGAGATGCGAACTCTGAAACCTGGGATTTTTAATGGGGGCACGATAGCTAGTAGGCCACTCCAAAACAATCTCTGAGACGTCTCTGTTGCTACTAGTGTACATGTCACGTTCAACCTCTGTTTACCAATTGGTAACATTACAACTTACGTTGTACTCGTCTGCTACTGTTGTAGTGATCACGGTTCAGGTTTTGTTTAATAATTTGGTAACATTACAACTTACGTTGTACTCGTCTGCTACTGTTGTTGTGATCACTGTTCAGGTTTTGTTTAATAATTTGGTAACATTACAACTTACGTTGTACTCGTCTGCTACTGTTGTTGTGATCACTGTTCAGGTTTTGTTTAATAACTTGGTAACATTACAACTAACGTTGTACTCGTCTGCTACTGTTTTAGTGATCGCTGTTCAGGTTTTGTTTAATAACTTGGTAACATTACAACTTACGTTATACTCGTCTGCTACTGTTGTTGTGATCACGGTTCAGGTTTTGTTTAATAACTTGGTAACATTACAACTAACGTTGTACTCGTCTGCTACTATTGTAGTGATCACTGTTCATGTTTTGTTTAATAACTTGGTATTATTACAACTTACGTTGTACTCGTCTGCTACTGTTGTTGTGATCACTGTTCAGGTTTTGTTTAATAACTTGGTAACATTAGAACTTACGTTGTACTCGTCTGCTACTGTTCTTGTGATCACGGTTCAGGTTTTGTTTAATAACTTGGTTAATTTTTTATTTTGAAGAACAATTTATTACATACACAAATACATTAGTAATAAATATATTACAACCAAAGAAATAAAATAATAATTGGTCTAATAGTTTTTACCTTGTCTGGGTTAATAACATTGTTTATTTAGAATTAAATTAACTTTAATTTAATAAATTTTACAATATTTAACATAGCAGGGCTAATAACATTAGCAGGGGTAATAACATTAATTTATTCATTTTATCACCTTAAAATAAAATTACCTTAAATTTAGTTACATTATTTTCAATTTTTATCTTTAAACGTAAATTATTAAATATTTTTGCTGTCAATTAAGTAAAATTATTATGTATAATTTCGTTTTTCACTATTGTAATTTTATATTTTAGTATTCTGTATTCCATTGGGATATTCGTATTTTTATTTGTAAGTAACAACTTCTGTTCTTTAGTAGTTAAAGTATTCGCTAGGTTAATAAATATCTCACTGAAAATGTCTTCAGTAAAACATATCTGTTATAAACTGTTTCGTTTTTATAATTATCGGACATTATATTGTTCTGTAATGAATTAACAAGTTACGTTGCACTCAGTTTTTAATACTGTAGTAATCAAAGCTCGATTAAACAGCTTGGTATCGTAGTAACTAATGTAGTACTCAGCTGCTAATATTGTAATGATCGCGGTTAACCAGCTTGCTAACATAATATCTTCTGTAGTACTAAACCGCGAAAAATTGTGTTCTCGTAGGCTTAACGAGAATGATAAAAACACCCTTAACTACAATGAAGGACAGGCGTTAGTGGAAAAATGAAGGTGACTCTGAAATTATATTTATACACAACACAACCAAAATGTTATATAGCCAGTAGTCCGGGCGTGATCTAGTAGTTAGCATGCCAAAATGTGAACCTGAGAGTTCATGGTTCGAGTCCAATTAAAGCATTATTGCGCTAAATGTACGTTATAACAGTGACAATAATATCATTTTATTCTATTTATCAAAATATCTTAGAGCCCCCCAGTGGCACAGCGGTATGTCTGCGGACTTACAACGCTAGAATCCGGGTTTCGATACCCGTGGTGGTCAGAGCACAGATAGCCCATTGTGTAGCTTTGTGCTTAATTACAAACAAACAAACAAAATATCTGAGTAGTTAGTAGTGGGTGTTCCCGATTACCTTCTCTTTAATCTATCGGTTCAAAATTAGGGACGAATAACAAAGATGACGCTTATGTAGCTTTGGACGATTATCCGAATCAAACTTAAGTCTGACAATCTATCTTACCCCCCGTAGTTTATTTTTTCTTTACTAATTTGGTAGAGAATGCTCGGTTGAGGAACGTATCATGAAACAGAATTTGTTTTGGTCACGGATGCCATTCTGTACCGAGTACAAACCGGATGCTCCAGTGATAAGGTAACCTCCAAGTACGCTCTTCTAATATAAACAGAATTTGTTTTGGTCACAGATGCCATTCTGTACCGAGTACAAACCGGATGCTCCAGTGACAAGGTAACCTCCAAGTACGCTCTTCTAATATAAACCAATCGATGCAGGATAGAGATAAAAATGTTCTTGATCCGGAAAAAAAAGAGCAGGAATGTAGCATTTAAATACTTCTTTCAGTGTGTACTCTTCAGATATTTAAATTAAATATTCCTGAATAAAATATCAATGTGTAAGTTGTATGAGTTCCAGAAGTAATAATATGTTCAATTAACAATAAACATAAGAGGTTCTTGCTTTTTTTTTCGCCAAATGGTACAGTCTCTCCCTATTTACATTTGACAGTTTTTTAAAACAAACAAAAAAAATTCTAGGAATTTAATATTTCTTTAATTTTTATAAGCAACACGTAGACCTCATATATATAAGTGATCTTATTTATTTATGTGATTTATGTGTGATGTCGGGTTCACTTCCATAAAATGATGTTTTGTCTCCATAACGTATGAAGCTAGTTAGATTTTTAGTAGTAGGTTTAGTGAACAAGTAGTTAACGCTAATTATTCTTCTCTTTTCTCTTTAAACACCAAAGTTGAAACTAAAACTAAATTTATAAACACACAGCTGGATTTATAGTAGTTGATGTCGTTGCAGTCATAGTATTTAAAGTTTGAATTTTAACGATATTTATGTCGATATTTAACGACATTTAACGATGTCGGGTTCACTTCCATAGCGATGTCGGGTTCACTTCCATATTTATGTGTGATGTCGGGTTCACTTCCATTTTTAGTAGTAGGTTTAGTGAACCAGTAGATAACGCTGATGTTTGTTGTTTGTCTTTATTAACATCTCTAACTAGCTTCATACGTTATGGATGTTAATAAAGACAAACAACAAACATCAGCGTTATCTACTGGTTCACTAAACTTACTACTAAAAATCTAACTGGTTTCATACGTTATGGATGTTAATAAAGACAAACAACATACATCAGCGTTATCTACTGGTTCACAAAACCTACTACTAAAATCTAACTGGTTCATACGTTATGGAT
>NW_013669305.1:86698-92920 GCF_000517525.1 Limulus polyphemus
TAAATACTAAAGGTGTATCCTTTAAATAAAGGTAAGGATACTTATTAATACATACTAAAGGTGTATCCTTCAAATAAAGGTAAGGATACTTATAAATAAATACTGAAGGTGTATCCTTTAAATAAAAATAAGGATATTTATAAATAAATACTAAAGGTGTATCCTTTAAATAAAGGTAAGGATCCTTATTAATACATACTAAAGGTGTATCCTTCAAATAAAGGTAAGGATCCTTATTAATACATACTAAAGATGTATCCTTCAAATAAAGGTAAGGATCCTTATTAATACATACTAAAGATGTATCCTTCAAATAAAGGTAAGGATACTTATTAATACATACTAAAGGTGTATCCTTCAAATAAAGGTAAGGATACTTATTTTTATTTAAAGGATACACCTTCAGTATTTATTTATAAGTATCCTTACCTTTATTTGAAGGATACACCTTTAGTATGTATTAATAAGTATCCTTACCTTTATTTAAAGGATACACCTTTAGTATTTATTTATAAATATCCTTACCTTTATTTGAAGGAAACACCTTTAGTATGTATTAATAAGTATCCTTACCTTTATTTGAAGGATACATCTTTAGTATGTATTAATAAGTATCCTTACCTTTATTTGACGGATACACCTTTAGTACGTATTAATAAGTATCCTTACCTTTATTTGAAGGATACACCTTTAGTATGTATTAAAGATAAACTGGGAAGGTACTATATTATAGTTAAGTCGAGTCTTCCATTTCAAGACTTTTCGATTTATTAGGCCTTTTGAATTAACCGCCATATTTAATATTTATACGATCATATCTGTGAAGTATCTACATGCTATTCTAGTTTTGTCATTTTCGAAGTATCTGCACGAGATTTGCTTTTAATTATATTAACGTTTTATCATTCAGTATTTATTTATAAATATCCATACATTTATTTAAAGGATACACCTTTAGTATTTATTTATAAATATCCTTAACCGGTGACTTTTTGTTGTAACAGAGATAAACTGGGAAGGTACTATATTATAATTCAAAAAACCTGGTAATTCAGAGATTTCCATATTATGTACAATATATGAAACATAGCATATATTATAATTAAAACAAACTGGTAATTCAGAGATTTCACCGGTGACTTTTTGTTGTAACAGAGATAAACTGGGAAGGTACTATATTATAATTCAAAAAACCTGATAATTCAGAGATTTCACCGGTGACTTTTTGTTGTAACAGAGCGTTATCTACTGGTTCACTAAACCTACTACTAAAATCCAACTGGTTTCAAACGTTTAGTTTTACTTTCAAGTTGGATGTTAATAAAAATAATGTTAAAAGAGAATTCCCTTGTAGATTTAGTACGATTCATTGAAGAAGTAATAGCCTTATTAAAATATATCTTAGAGAAAGTATTAACCAGATTACAAAAGTTAAACAATGTCTATCGTATAACAGCTTAATTGGTCATATGTTCAGTGTAGTTTTAAAGTTAATGAGTATTATTGAAAGTCTAATTAATGAACAACCATTATTTGAAAATGCAGAATTTGATGCCTTTAATGTGGAACAATTCTCAGGTAGTTTAGATACTGTGAATGTAGATGAATATTTGAATATTTTATATTAAATTATTCTATGAATTCTGAATCTCAGCCTCAGAGTCAGTTCTTTATTTTAACCTAAGCTTCCTCGAGTTGGAATTCCACTCGTGACTGCATTCCTATATTTCAATAACTTCATGTGTAACTGGTGTTAAAGTCGAACCACAAATGACTATCCCACACTGCATCTCGTTACAGGAACGTCACATAAAAATTTCTGCAACTCATAAACTGGAACGAATCACCAATAAATTGAAGTATAATGAAGTTTGTTACTTCCAATTGTAACAGATCAACGTAGCTTAAGACACAAAGAGATATATCTTTCTCACAAAACCTATTTGTGCTGTATCTTCTCCCTTCCTTATCCTGGCATAACATCTCATCTTTATCCTTAGCCCTTTTTTTCAGTAGCCAGGATACCTGAATGAAAATCTCTGATTGTACGTCACAGAATCCAATATTTGAACTTACTAGCTGAAGATTGCTTTAATGCTAGAAAAATATTTTCCAGCAACCAAATCATACTTATTTTCCAAAAAAAGGGCAATTACTGACGATACCACCCTGAAATTATTTTAGTAGACATGGACGCCATCTTGAAACTCCTTTCGCATTGGACTAACGTCCCTGTGATAAAAGTAAACTTAAGAAAAAAAAATTAGTGCCTTCGAAATGTTCTTCAAACGAACGGTTATCCCCGCAGTTTTATCCAAACCTCATAAATGGTTCTAGCATAACAACCTCTCAACTAAACTTTGACCACTATCACCTCATTAGTTATTCTAAAATCGAGGTACAAACGTAGAATGATATGTAAGAAATTTAAGATCCAAGTTCAAACTAATATGTTGGGTTATGTGTTTAACTGTCAACCTTTAAATTAATATATTGGGTTATATGTTTAATTTTCAACTTTTAAATTAATATGTTTGGTTATGTGTTTAACTCTCAACCTTTAAACTAATATGTTGGATTACGTGTTTAACTGTCAACTTTTAAACTAATATTTTTGGGTTATTTGTTTAATCCTCAACTTTTAAACTAATATGTTTGGTTATGTGTTTAACTCTTAACCTTTAAACTAATATGTTGGATTACGTGTTTAACTGTCAACTTTTAAACTAATATGTTGGGTTATGTGTTTGACTTTAAACATTCAAACTAATATGTGGTTATGTGTTTAATTCTCAACCTTTAAACTAATATCTTTGGTTATGTGTTCAACTGTCAATCTTTGCACTAATATGTTGGATTACGTGTTTAACTGTCAATCTTTACACTAATATGTTTGGTTATGTGTTTAACTCTCATCCTTTAAACGAATATGTTGGATTATGAGTTTAACTCTCTACCTTGAAACTAATATGTTGGATTACGTGTTTAACTGTCAATCTTTACACTAATATGTTGGATTACGTGTTTAACTGTCAATCTTTGAACTAATGTGTTTAATTTTAAACATTCAAACTAATATGTTGGATTACGGGTTTAACTCTCTACCTTGGAACTAATATGTTGGATTACGTGTTTAACTGTCAATCTTTACACTAATATGTTGGATTACGTGTTTAACTGTCAATCATTAAACTAATATGTTGGATTACGTGTTTAACTGTCAATCATTAAACTAATATATTGGATTACGTGTTTAACTGTCAATCATTAAACTAATATATTGGATTACGTGTTTAACTGTCAATCATTAAACTAATATATTGGGTTATGTGTTTAATTTTAAACATTCAAACTAACCAGTGAAGTCAAGAGGGTAAAAAGAACTGTCTTGTTAACAAAAATGTGATTCGGTAAACAGTGTATAGTCTACGGATGGAAGGGCAGAGGGTTCGAGCCAGGATGTTTTGAACGTGTTATACACCTTATACTTTGAGTGCGTTATAAAAGTGACAGCCAATCTCGTTATTCGATTCAAGGAACAGATCAAAGCTCTTGTGATGACGGGTGCTTTTGGTTTCCTTTCCTATGGTCAGTAGTTCAAAATTAGGGACGGTTGTACATGAACTCTAGGGTCTTCTGACCTGGTCGTTTAACCGATGCTTATTACTTATTGCTCAGGTTTAAAATGGATAATCCTGTTCCATACCACAGGAAACTTTGAAGACAATCCTATTATCAGGTGCATCTGAATCACCAAAAGGTACCCAGGATTTGTTTTTCTTCAACAGTTAAATAAGGTAGGTGCTTAAATACATGTTTAACAATGTTTAAATCTTAAAATATCTAAAATACTTTTTTATTCTCTTTATCTATAATTCTTTAAGTTGTCATAATGAATAAATTCTTGTATGCAGGTACACAGATGGAGATGTGTGCGTGTTTTCTCACCATGCGTGTTTTCTCACCAGACATTCATTCAAGATATTTTACATCTGATTAATATTTCTTTGAGAGATTTGTTAACATACAAGCTCTTTCTATTGTTGCGGCTTTCTTGAGAAAGTTCACAGGCTCGCTGTTTATAATGTAACATTTTTAATTAAGATAGAAATGTTTTCGTTTGAAAAAAAAATTCTCGAACGTTTAGGCCTAGCGTTTACAATTGTCATAAATCATTGTACGATGTATATCAAATTCACCTGTGGCACATAATTGCTAAAATATTTCAACACTATTCAAAAATTGAAAAAAAAAACAGCACAATATATTTTATTGTTGCTCTAAGCAAGTACATGATTCTTTTTCTGGACAATAAATTTATATAACACAGCATGATGATATCGCAATTCTTTATAAAATAAATGCTCTAATATTTTAAAGTTTAGAATTATATGCAGGTAGTTATATGACAGTCAGATTTCCCTAAAAAAAAGCAACATCGAAAAATGTACTATGCATCAGAAAACGTAGTTCATTTTTATTCGCTCCCTAGTGGCACAGCGGCATGTCTGCGGGCTTACAACCCTAGAATCCGGGTTTCTATACCCGTGGGGGGGCAGAGCACAGATAGCCCTTTGTGTAGCTTTGTGCTTAACTTCAAACAAACAAACAATCATTTTTATTCTATTCTAGTCTAACTGCCCCCCAGTGGCACAGCAGTATGTCTGCGGGCTTACAACCCTAGAATCCGGGTTTCTATACCCGTGGTGGGCAGAGCACATATAGCCCTTTGTGTAGCTTTGTCCTTAATAACAAACAACAACAACTCTAGTCTAACTCGACGTTCTGAGCTGTGTTTATAAATTTATTTACTTGTCTCCTTCAGTTCAAAAGACATGAACACAAAGTCTGTTTTTCAAAGATGAACTTATGTTCCTTGAGTGATTATTCCACGATCTGACAACTGAGGCAAGAAGGACTAGACCATTAATCGTGAATGTCGTTTGCATCTGTTTCTTACGTGCCTGGAGTTCCGTGTTTAACACTTCAGCAAGCTAAACCTCCTGAGAGACGGGTAAGAAGTTGATGTTATACAAGAAAGTTGTTACATAGAGGAGGAAAAGTTTTCATTGGTGTGGCAATAATTGATTTATTTCATTGCTTTCCTTCCCATTTTTCTGTAGCCTTCTACTTCTGTACAATAACGTTCTGATAGCAAAAGTGTCAAAACAGCACACTGGTTATAGTTGATTCTTAATATATCATATAGCTCCGCGGGAAGTATTCTTATTCCTTCAGTTCAAAGCCAAAGAACTCCAGGAAATTTCTTGTGGTATTGCAAAGAACAGATCTTACGTGTTCTTGTGGGATGATAAAAGGCCACATCTGATGCTTGTTTATTCTTCCTACTGTAGATCTCACGGAAAGAAAAGTCATTATAGCTGAGATGAACGTGTCACGAAATATTTTTTTCTTGCTCTTCCTTATAACTAGAAGGCTAGTAAAGAATAAAAGAGAGTATAAAAGAGGATAGGTTAAGACTACATGGTTCACGGATGTAAGCAGACTCGCGAAGTTTTCGATTAAAGAGTATTGTGTTCAAACGCGATTTCACTTTGAAGAATACATCGTCATATGAAATAAGGTACTTAATTGATATCCAACCAAGTTCAAAACTTGGAAAAGTTTTTAATCAAAATTTCTGAATTACCCGCTTTCACTGAAATACCACAAAATTTTGATGCTCTTTTATAGGTTACTTCCTGATCATTATTCTATTCGTAAAATGAAGGAAAGTAAATTTAAGGTTGCAATAGGAAGTAACTTGTTGAATTATCACAAACATCTTGAAACAAAATGTCGTATTCATATATATTCGGTTTTCTTCTTCCTTTGATAAATATTCATTAATGAAAAAATAATATTTTTTTCAGTAGTGCAATGTAAGAAGAAGCTAAAAACTGTGGGTAGAAAAACAATTGTTTACTGATTGTGTCATGAAAAGTGGGAATAAAATACGGTAAGCTATGAAATGTACACTCATTAAACATAATATTCCTGTTAAAATCAATAAAAAACGTGATGTTTGTTGTTTGTCTTTATTAACATCCATAACGTATGAAGCTAGTTAGATTTTTAGTAGTAGGTTTAGTGAACCAGTAGATAACGCTGATGTTTGTTGTTTGTCTTTATTAACATCCATAACGTATGAAGCTAGTTAGATTTTTAGTAGTAGGTTTAGTGAACCAGTAGATAACGCTGATGTTTGTTGTTTGTCTTTAT
>NW_013669305.1:93836-95147 GCF_000517525.1 Limulus polyphemus
ATCCTTACCTTTATTTGAAGGATACACCTTTAGTATGTATTAATAAGTATCCTTACCTTTATTTGAAGGATACATCTTTAGTATGTATTAATAAGGATCCTTACCTTTATTTGAATGATACATTTTTAGTATATTTGCGTCATCAAAAGTTATTTTTCCGACATTTTTGAAATATTAGCGTTTTTTACCTCTAACAGGCAGAGCTATCATTATGTTCAATTTGTTTGAAACGGAAAAAAATCCTTATAAACAATATTATCAACTTGTAAACAATATTATCAACTTGTAAACAATATCATTAACTTGTAAACAATATTATCAAACTGTAAACAATATTATCAACTTGTAAACAGTATTATCAATTTGTAATCAATATTATCAACTCAGTAGAAATTTTCAGAATTAGTCGAGTTTGGTAAAGAAAAAGGAACAAGGCATGAAAAATATACTCAAATATTAGCGTATATAAAACGTTCCAAATTGAAAAATCACAGTAGAGGGAAGAATAAGTTATGATTCTTGATTATTCAGCAAGCATATAATTACCACCGAAAAATATTTACTAAAAGTAAATAATAGAATGTGTGGTTATTACTCTGTTTAATCACGAAATATTTACTAAAAGTAAATAATAGAATGTGTGGTTATTACTCTGTTTAATCACGAAATATTTACTGAAAGTAAATAATAGAATGTGTGGTTATTACTCTGTTTAATCACGAAATATTTACTAAAAGTAAATAATAGAATGTGTGGTTATTGCTATGTTTAATCACGAAATGTTTACTAAAAGTAAATAATAGAATGTGTGGTTATTACTCTGTTTAATCACGAAATATTTACTAAAAGTAAATAATAGCATGTGTGGTTATTGCTCTGTTTAATCACGAAATATTTACTAAAAGTAAATAATAGAATGTGTGGTTATTGCTCTGTTTAATCACGAAATGTTTACTAAAAGTAAATAATAGAATGTGTAGTTATTACTCTGTTTAATCACGTCGCTAGACATTGTGTAAATATTAAGTTTTTACGTATTTCATACTTTATATTTACGTTACAAACAATAGTTTTATAATTTTGAGCCATAGAACATTTTACTATTTATAACAAATTAACTCAAAGTTACACTTATTGTAAGCTGATGCATTGTGTAAAACTGTACGATTCGAGTTTTACAGCTCTGCTTTGAACGCCCATCTAAATAGTTTGAATAAAATGTAAACGAGTAATGTAAATATAACAGTAATATTTATCATTTCTAAGTTAAGTTAAGGAACACGAGTTAATAAATCTTACAGAACGTCCATC
>NW_013669305.1:95753-97767 GCF_000517525.1 Limulus polyphemus
ATCATTTCTAAGTTAAGTTAAGGAACACGAGTTAATAAATCTTACAGAACGTCCATCTAAATAGTTTGAATAAAATGTAAACGTGTCATGTAAATATCACAGTAATATTTATCATTTCTAAGTTAAGTTAAGGAGCACGAGTTAATAATTCTTACAGAACGTCCATCTAAATAGTTTGAATAAAATGTAAACGTGTAATGTAAATATCACAGGAATATTTATCATTTCTAAGTTAAGGTAAGAAGCACGAGTTAATAATTCTTACAGAACGTCCATCTAAATAGTTTGAATAAAATGTAAACGTGTAATGTAAATATCACAGGAATATTTATCATTTCTAAGTTAAGGTAAGGAGCACGAGTTAATAATTCTTACAGAACGTGAATTTGCCGCTTTCTATCCCGTTTATTCTATTTCTAAAAGGAGATACGGTTTTGGTGTATAAGTAATATTCACGGTAATATTCGGAAATATTGGAAGCCATTACTAACAAAACAACGGTTTTCAGTTGATAATCGAGACCTTTTTACCTTTAGACGTAATTACTACTTTAACTGAAGAAAGCTGTCATTCGGTAGACAATGTGAATTCACATTTATTAGGTAAGGTGTAGTTAGAGACATTTAGTTTTTTGTGAATAACCCCTGAAAAACAGCTAAAGTAAGCGGGAGCGATGAACACCAACTAACAACTAACCGCAATAGAAGCGAGGGAGTACGTATGCTGGGTAAACATTGGCGGGCTCCTTCCACGTGACTGGTTAGTTCTGCTATCCATCACTTGGAGACGAACTCTTTCATTCTAACCAATGTCCAGGGAAATCTCGTTTTCAGAAAAACACAAGTCTGTAATAGAAAGAACATGACGTGATGAACGCTAGGGAGTATCCACGCCGACAGGAGGACTGATTGGTCATAAAACTACACGTACTTAATTTTAGGGGTTCTGTATGAAGAGCAGTTTCAGGAGAGTTACTCTTCTTTTATCGTTGCTTAGCAACTATCGCTTATGTTTGTTATAACACCGATAGTTTTTTTAAAGCAGGTACCCTTTGTAATTTAGTTACAACATCGATCAGTGTTACAAGTTCAGAGGAAATTATGTCATTTATGTAGAGACCTGTGTATATAATAAACTTAAAGCGATTTGGCATTCTCTAATTACGTCAGTCATGAATACTTGTGTGTGTGTCACTACTTCAAGAACATATTTATTGGAAGGATCTGAAAATAAGTAGGATAAGCACTGACAATATCTTATAAGCCACGAACAAATTCGTCTTTTATCTTTTTGTATATACTATAGAAATGAAAAGTTTTATTGTTACTCGGTTGTATCTTTACTATAGGAATGAACAGTTATGTTTAGTTGTACTGTCACTCGGTTGTTTCTTTATTATAAGAATGAACAGCTATGTCTAGTATTGTATCGCCAATAGGTTGTTTCTTTACTATAGGAATGAACAGTTATGTTTAGTTGTACTGTCACTCGGTTGTTTCTTTACTATAGGAATGAACAGCTATGTCTAGTATTGTGTCGCCACTAGGTTGTTTCTTTACTATAGGAATGAACAGTTATGTTTAGTTGTATTGTTACTCGGTTGTATCTTTACTATAGGATAACTGTTCATTCCTATAGTAAAGAAACAACCGAGTGACAATACAACTAAACATAACTGTTCATTGGTTTAGTTGTATTGTTACTCGGTTGTATCTTTACTATAGGAATGAACAGTTATGTCTAGTTGTACTGTTACTCGGTTGTATCTTTACTATAGGAATGAACAGTTATGTCTAGTATTGTATCGCCACCCGGTTGTTTCTTTACTGTAGGAATGAACAGTTATGTCTAGTTTTATTTTCACTCGGTTGTTTCTATTGTGATGGATTTATTATTATATATTTATTTTAATATCAACGTTTGTTTAGATTAGGTTTATATATAGAAACATGCATAGCTTATAGTGTTAAATATGTATTGAGAAACACCCGCCTATTCTCTAAAATTGTAGAAG
>NW_013669305.1:98231-98926 GCF_000517525.1 Limulus polyphemus
CAACGCGCCAAAAAAGTAGTATCTATTACTAGTTCGCTATAAACTTTGGAAGCTATAACTGTAATTGTTATAACTCTTATCAATCGGAAAACTTCAGATATTTGACTAGGAGCATTTACAATGTCGAACATTACAAATAATTTAACTTCAGTGGATTCTCATTGGACATTAGTATTTTTACGAAAACATTATATAACTTCATCGTGGAAAACTCAGCGTGTGTGGTTGGTGAAAACGAAGGACAAAGCTAGCTGGCTTCCCGTTAAGCGAATTGTTCGTAGATCAATAGCATAATGAATGTACATTATTTAAAATAAAATCGCGATGTATTTATTAACGCAAAATTCAGTCTAAACTACCGCATGTCAGGAATTAGAACTCAATGTGGGCGTTGAAATTAATCAAAACCCGTGTTATGTACATGCACATTAACAAAGTTTACAAAAATGTTATATGTAATTTTTATATGTTTCATGCATTCTTTCATTTTTGCGTCGCTCTGTTTATTGGTTTACATAAAATATGAGATTAAATTTTTATGTTGTTGTTTATAATTTACGATGTTACAGTCTAAATATGTCTCTTTAAAATATTGTTTTCACACATCATTTCACTAATATCGTAAATAGTGAGCATACCGATGTGATGTACGACGACGTTCTTTAATAACTATCAGACATTGGTAAGCTATTGTA
>NW_013669305.1:99867-109164 GCF_000517525.1 Limulus polyphemus
TGCTGTCTGAAATGTACACTACAGTACCATAATAATGCTGTCTGAAATGTACACTACAGTACCATAACAAGGCTGTCTGAGATGTACACTAAAATGCCACAACAATGCCGTCTGAGATGTACAATACAATACCATAACAAGGCTGTCTGAGATGCACACCACAATAACATAGCAAGGCTGTCTGAGATGTACACTACAATAACATAACAAGGCTGTCTGAGATGTACACTACAATAACATAACAAGGTTGTCTGAGATGCATATTACAATACCATAATTGTGTGAGATGTACACTACAATAACATAACAAGGTTGTCTGAGATGTACACTACAATACCATACCATGATTGTCTGAAATGTACACTACAGTACTATAACAAGGCTGTCTGAGATACACATTACAATACCATAACAAGGCTGTCTGAGGTGTACACTACAATACCATAACAAGGCTGTCTAAAATGTACATTGCAGTACCATAGCAAGGCTGTCTGAGATACACATTACAATACCGTAACAAGCTATCTGAGATGTATACTACAATACCATACCATGATTGTCTGAGATGTATATTACAATACCATACCATGATTGTATGAGATGTACATTACAATACCATACCATGATTGTATGAGATGTATATTACAATACCATACCATGATTGTATGAGATGTATATGGTATTGTAATATGGTGGTTATGAGGTGACCGAGTGGTGGCTCTGAGGTGACCGAATAGTGGCTCTGAGGTGACCGAATGGTGGTTATGAGGTGGCTGAATGGTGGCTATGATGTGACCGTATGGTGGCTATGGGATTTATTTATTTGTAGAACTTTCGCGCAATGCTACATTAGGCCCATCTGCGAATAACAGCCATTAATTTTGGACTGAGGAAAGTCAGTTAATGACAGTAAATTGTCGGATACTGTAACTTAACGGAACTATTGGTACTTAATCGTCACTCTAGCTACGCATTCACAGCTCCAAATTACAAAGAGCGTTTTTGTAGCAACTGGTCGCGAACCACGAACCTTTGTATTCACATTTCGGGCACGATAGCCCGACTGTAAAATAAATATTCTGATGTGTTACGAATTTGCAAACGAGACTTTTCGCTGAAACAGTTAAACCAAATCTTAGCTTTGCTAACAAAGTAGTATATAATAAACTACATCATGAAATTATAGTCAAAATCTGAATTTACTTGTTGTTTGAAGTTTGTTTCCATAAGTCAGATTGAATATTATCATCTGCATTTTCTTCTTGGAAACTCGAAAATGAAATCAAACAGCAAGCATAAGATGTTCATAAAGGCAAAATATGTTTATGGTATAAATCTATTTGATCTATATAAATAATACGCTTGCGTTTGTCTGTCCGGAACATTTCTCGCAAATTTCTCTATCAAACGTTACAAATCTCATATCTTTAGAAAGGCCTTTATCCGAGGAGTTCAGATGACATAATTTAGAACTACCTTACCTGTTTTTTACTTACTCAAACCTTTCAATGCAATGAATGTGGTACACGATGATACAATGTCGTTTTCATCACGTGACGACTGGCTTCGATTTCAACTTTAGTTTTTATTTGCAAGTATATCACATCAACATAATTTAATCCGCGTTTAATTTCCTAAACAAAATGAGTATTACCTTAAATACAACTTCTATGCGGTTTCTCCACTTATTTATGCCTAAAATACATATGCGCAGTTCGTTCAAAACTAAATGCTTATAACTTCGTGAACACGCATTCAGGCGTTTCTGCATATTCAGCTAAGTTTGCCTTCATTACAATTTTACATTTACTTTATTTTACAATAACTTAGGTTCGATTCATTTCATAGATTGCCATAAACACCTTTTAACTACTTTATTTCTTTAGTACGGGTTTTATTATCCGTTTTTGTAAGTTTCATTGTTTCAACTCGTAAAACCGTGTTATACACTGAACACTCATAACTATTTTATACTCTGTACACTATTATAAATACCATTACTATACTGTAGTGTTTACTTTACGTGTTGTTTTATTAAATGAAGTTACGTCTACGTGAGTTTTTTTGTCTGACCACGTAAAGGTTTTTCAAATATATATAGACCAGGATTTATTGATTTAACACGTAATGCCCGTAAGAAAGCATAGCTTAAATGGCGTGCGTAAAAATTATAGAACAAGGAAAATTCAAGCGAAAGTCATAAAGCTATCGCAAATGTTTTGCGGATCACGGCTAATTTTAAATTAATAAACAATACAAAAATGTATAAACTATGCTAACGAGTAAAAATAAATATCTGAAACTGTAATATTTTACACTTTAACTAAAATAATTCTTTACAGAGATCTTCAAATCCCGAAAATTCTAAGACTTGATTCGTCCGACACCCCGTTTCTAAACTCACTTGATCCGCGGTTATTAATATCATTAGAGCAACAAATATTCTGCTATTTTTTTAGTGTCGTATTTCCGTGAAAAGAACACCATTTATCAATTAGAATTAAAGCAAAGTTTTATCCAAGATAAACCGCTTAACTCGTATTAGATTTACTGTAGCTTCGTTATAGTTTATTTGAGCATGCTATCATGAACATGGTGGCGATTCTGCTAGCCTTAAGAAGGTTACAGACTTTTGTTACTGAACAGACTTCAACGTATGGCTCTTGAGAAAGACTAATAAAAACCACTTCAACTGAATCATGCATGAGTCGTTCGAGTAGAATTAAGCTAGAAATGGGATGGCTCCCTTTGGGAAATCATAGAGAGAGAGAGAAGGCAGATTTGTCATTCTCCTGTGTTTGTCAGAAAACAAAACTATTGCAACAGTCATAATTATCTAAGGGATGAGGTTTGAGCGAGTGAGAAAAAAGGAATAATTTTTCAAAGTGGTAAAACTTTTTTTCTACTTTACATCTACTTTTGCTTTCATCACCAGATTAAGACTAGTGCATGCATGTCTGTCGTTGTGTACTGGTTCAGCCATTAATGCATTTTGCACTAGCAAATGAGCGTGACGATTATAGTTGCTCATGTAGATTGCAGAGAACTTACACCTTGAGGGAGGTAACGTAATTTGATAACCACAATATTTTCTTTCCAAATTACTTTCTTTTAAATGGTAGTTTGCTAGACTTTTAATAATAAATAGGATGATCCACTGGTTTCTTTTATAAGAACTCACGAGGAAATGGCCAGATATATATATAGATATATATGTAATATAGTGTGAAGAATCTAAGTCATAAATTCTCATTCAACGTATGATAATTACGTATAACCTTTCAAAACTCTGTCACATTACGCTTTTTAAGAAGGAAGTGAGATTATGTACATAGTAGGATGTTTATTATTGAGTAATATACATCTCATACAATCATGGCTTGGTTACCTCATAGCCACCATTCAGCCACCTCATAACCACCACTTGATTACCTCATAGCCACTATTCGGTCACCTCAGAGCCACCACTCGGTCACCTCATAACCACCATTCGGTCATATCATAGCCACCATTCGGTCACCTCAGAACCACCACTCGGTCACCTCATAGCCACCATTCGGTCACCTCAGAGCCACCACTCGGTCACATCATAGCTACCATTTAGTCACCCCATAACCACCATTCGGTCATCTCATAGCCACCATTCGGTCATATCATAGCCACCATTCGGTCTTTGGTAAGCTATTGTAAATAGTGAACATATCCTCCGAAGACCGATGTACGTCGACGTTCTTTAATAACTATCAGACATTGGTAAGCTATTGTAAATAGCGAACATATCCTCCTTAGACCGATGTACGTCGACGTTCTATAATAACTATCAGACATTGGTAAGCTATTGTAAATAGTGAACATATCCTTCGTAGACCGATGTACGTCGACGTTCTTTAATAACTATCAGACATTGGTAAGCTATTGTAAATAGTGCACATATCCTCCTTAGACCGATGTACGTCGACGTTCTTTAATAACTATCAGACATTGGTAAGCTATTGTAAATAGTGCACATATCCTCCTTAGACCGATGTACGTCGACGTTCCTTTATAGCTGACTGATCTTTATTAACTATCGTAAGTATTGGGCATATCCTCTGTCTACGGACGCACAACGATGTTGCTTTCTAGACGACAACATTGTAGGCTGTAGTACAAGTGAAGAGGTTTTTTTTCCATACAAAATATGGCCCTGCATGGCCAGGTGGTTAGGGGGCGCTCGACTCGCAATCTGAGGGTGGCGGGTTCGAATCCTCATCACACCAAACATGCTCGCCCTTTCAGTCGTGGGGGCGTTATAATGTGACGGTGAATCCCACTATTCGTTGGTAAAAGAGTAGCCGAAGAGTTGGCGGTGGGTGGTGATGGCTAGCTGCCTTCCCTCTGGTCTTACACTGCTAAATTAAGGACGACTAGCGCAGATATCCCTCGTGTAGCTTTGCGCGAAATTCGAAAACAAAAACAAACCATACAAAATAACTTATTTAACCATTGTAAATAATGCGCATACATCCTCTCGACTGATGCTGTTGGCCATACATCCTGTCGACTGATGCTGTAAGTAATGGGCATACATTCTGTTGACTGATGCTGTAGGTAATGACCATACATCCTATCGACTGATGCTGTAAGTAATGACCATACATCCTGTCGACTGATGCTGTAAGTAATGGGCATACATTCTGTCGACTGATGCTGTAAGTAATGGGCATACATTCTGTCAACTGATGCTGTTGGCCATACATCCTATCGACTAATGCTGTAAGTAATGACCATACATCTTGTCGACTGATGCTGTAAGTAATGGGCATACATTCTGTCGACTGATGCTATAAGTAATGGCCATACATACTGTCGACTGATGCTGTAAGTAATGACCATACATACTGTCGACTGATGCTATAAGTAATGGCCATACATACTGTCGACTGATGCTGTAAGTAATGACCATACATCCTGCCGACTGATGCTGTAAGTAATGACCATACATCTTGTCGACTGATGCTGTAAGTAATGGGCATACATCCTGCCGACTGATGCTGTAAGTAATGACCATACATCTTGTCGACTGATGCTGTAAGTAATGGGCATACATCCTGTCTACTGATGCTGTAAGTAATGACTATACATTCTGTCGACTGATGCTGTAAGTAATGGGCATACATCCTGTCGACTGATGCTGTTGGCCATACATCCTGTCGACAATTAAATATATCTTCTGATCGATCTCAGTGGCAACTCTAAAGAACTTTTTGTATAATATTATTGAATATTTTCGTTAATGTAGCGTAAGTCATGACAAGAGATACCAAATTTTATAGTAGCTTAACACTTGACAAAGTATACCAGATTTTATTGAAACTTAAACCTTGACATGTATACAAAGTTATATATAAACTTACATCAAGTTTTATAGAAGTTTAAACCATATCTTAGAAACAAATTACTTGCGATATTCAAAATACCTTAAGAAGATGCATCGTGATGTAAAAGGAAGTAAAGAGTTAATAGCTATAGAAACGATCTTACATGTGAGATTTTCATAATGACATTAGTTGATTTAGTATACAGCCAACTCACTCAGTAGAGTGCAGTGTGTGTTTATCTACTCTGACGCGAATTTCAAATGATCCTTTGAAGCGGTTTCGAATTCTGCCGGTATATTAGTTTCTGTTAGTGGTTCTGTAGAAAAAAAAGAAAACCCTGCACTCTATATCTCGAGAGATGTTCAAATATTTGAAATACCAGCTCTGGATAGGATGACATATGTTTAGAGCTTACACCTGACGAAGAGACAAAAAAAAAAAAAAATGAGAAAGAAAAAAAAAGAAAAACAAAACAAAACAGGATCCCAATCTCCCGAAACCCATTTTGAAGATGAATCCTTTGAGTGTGTGTTGTCTACGTCACACAAGCTGTTAAAAGCGGTGAAACGTAACGCCGGAAGGATTGCCGATTTTAAAGTCCAGTTCCAATCCAATTCTTCCATTCCAGCGAATTCCTCTTAACATGCATCCAGGCTTTAAATCATGCTGAGGCTCAAGTTATTTTCTCATGAGAGTGAGATCAGAAGTTTCTGACGGATTCATTTTCTTATTGAAAAAGTAGTCTTCCAAGCTTAAAAAAAACAACAATAAAAACGCCCTCTACTTGTGGAGCATTTTATTTTCATTGGTAACCTAGGTAACTAGAGTTCTAAACGAAAATAATATTGATAGGTTTTATAAATTGCAGTGAAACAGCATTTCGGAAGTCAATGAAATGAAAGAGGAAAACCACCAATAGAAGAAATCCCGCGTTTATTGTTTATTTATTTATTTATGGTAGCTTGAGGAAAAAATATACTTAATTCATTCAATAATTCAAATTCACAATACCTATTGTTTCTTCTATTAATTAACAAAGTAATTTTACTGTTAGACCACAGTTATGTTAACATATCTCTGTTATAAACTACGTCGTTATAAGCTCATTACTAGTATATTATACCCATAGACTATGCTTGTCAATTAGTACAAGCATTTCTTTGCTGGCTCTACAGTCTGCACAAGAGCTATTCTGTATAGCTGTCCCTAATATGGAAGCGATAGAGGCAGCTAATCAACTGCCATCTCCTGTGTGATCAAGTAGTGTTATTTGATCGTCATTATTGTTATGTACTCATAATTCCGGAGCGCGTTTTTTGCGGGACCATGAACCCTAGAATTCACATCTGCGTACTCGAACAACTAGACTATATATGGTGTTTTGAGACGTCTTTTACTCACGACAGTGAACCTTTATTTATATACGATTTAAAGGATAAATAACATTGATGCTGTTTAGTTATTCTTGACAGTTATTCAGCCGACAAGTTGTTTAATATACTAAAAATAAACTCGGTTGCAATTGGTAAATCTAAAGATAAATTGGGCTTCATATTCTAAATAGTAAACTATATTCACGAAATACAACTGCAAAACATTTATAGTGATTTTTCTAGCGAAAATTAAAAGAAAAAAGTTGCAGTGGATTATCCGAATATTATAGAATCAAGACATCACGCAGTTCAGGACTTTACTAAGCTGAACCTATAAGCGAATGTTTTATTAAGCTGTTAAACCTTAAGGTGAATGTTTTATTAAGCTGTTAAACCTTAAAGTGAATGTTTTATTAAGCTGTTAAACTTTAAAGTGGGTGTTTTAGTAAGACGTTAAACCTTAAAGTGGGTGTTTTTAGTAAGATGTTAAACCTTAAATTGAATATTTTAGTAAGACGTTAAACTTTAAAGTGGGTGTTTTAGTAAGACGTTAAACCTTAAAGTGGGTGTTTTTAGTAAGATGTAAAACCTTAAATTGAATGTTTTATTAAGATCTTAAACCTTAAAGTGGATGTTTTTATTCAGCTGTTAAACCTTAAAATGAATGTTTTAGTAAGATGTTAACCATAAAATGAATGTTTCAGTAAGATGTTAAACCTCAAAGTGGGTATTTTGATAAGCCGCTAGTAATTTGTCTATAAATTTTTAACTTTAAATTCAATGTTTTCATAAGCCGCTAGTTGCTTGTTTTTCTAATAATCCTGGATGTGGATTAAGTTATAAGCTAGTAGTAGCTTGACTCGAAAATTGTAAATATATTGACTGTACTTATTTTTTAAATTCTGGGAAATCCAATGGTTTACATGTGATGTACGTGTGAACCAATGAAATGCAGTTTTCACGTATGTTAAATTAATCCAACTCTTATACACTGTATTGAATACTTTGAATCTGTGGATTTAGTGCATAATGCGATGAGCCAAATACTAGTCAGACTGTTCTAGACATTTTGCAACGCAAGCTCAAGGGTATTGCAATCTGCTATTGTTGACGTTGTTAGTTTATTGGGTAATAAAGAAAGTGGAAGAGATTAAAGTTGCTATAAGTTATGTTGAATAAAACTCCTTCTGATGTTTCTTGTGAGCCAAAGAGATTTATAAAGTCATGTTTCACAAGCAATGTTGTTACTTTCGTTTAGTTTCTCGCGATTCTTTTACCTAGTATCTTTTTCTGGGTTCTGTGCGGAACTATTAGTTAACTTTATATTCTGTTTGGTGGTTTGTGCAAGCATAACTTGTTATTTTGAAATGACATACACGCAATTGTTTTTAATTTAAACTCTTGCACAGAGAATAGTTGTTATATGAGATTTTAAGTTTGACTTTCAGTATTGAAATCAGGTTTGTTCATCTCCACAGCTATGATTGTACCCATAACATTATTAGTTTAATAAGTAGTTTTTTTTAACAACTCTTATAAAGCATAACGCCATGAAGTGTTATTTGAAGTAAAGTAAATACTAACAGTACTTTCCATAGACACGCAAGAGATACTTAGCATCGATGGACTGTAAACATAGTAATTAAAGCTAAACATAAATCATTAGTGAAAGTCTACTGTAAGAATAAACCTTCATATATATGAAATACTTCTTCAGAGATATTCTATTTTCACAAGACGATGTGCTACTGTTTAATATATCCAAAGTTGAAATCCGTACATTTCTCGATAGAAACGGATAAAATGTGAAAACATTAGATCTAAAGACATTAGTCCCCCGGCGGATCACCATTAAGTTTCCGGACTTACAACGCTAAAATCTTGGGTTCGATTCTTCGTGGTAATCGAACAAGAGCAATGGGAGTAGCCAAGATACTAAAAGCATGACGAATATTCATTCCGGAGTACAGAGAGGAAACTAAACATAACTATTATACTTGGGAGGTGACTGAATGTGGCTATGAGATGACCGAGTGGTAGTTATGAGGTGACTAAATGGTGGCTGTGATGTGTCTGATAGTTATTAAAGAACGTCGACGTACATCGGTCTACGGAGGATATGTCCACTATTTACAATAACTAACCAATGTCTGTCAGCTAAAAAGAACGTCGTCGTACATCACATCGGTCTACGGACGATATGTTCACTATTTACAATAGCTTACCAATGTCTGATAGTTATTAAAGAACGTCGACGTACATCGGTCTACGGAAGATATGTTCACTATTTACAAAAGCTTACCAATGTCTGATAGTTATTAAAGAACGTCGTCGTACATCACATCGGTCTACGGACGATATGTTCACTATTTACAATAGCTTACCAATGTCTGATAGTTATTAAAGAACGTCGACGTACATCGGTCTACGGAGGATATGTTCACTATTTACAATAGCTTACCAATGTCTGATAGTTATTAAAGAACGTCGACGTACATCGGTCTACGGAGGATATGTTCACTATTTACAATAGCTTACCAATGTCTGATAGTTATTAAAGAACG
>NW_013669305.1:109986-113383 GCF_000517525.1 Limulus polyphemus
AAGTTATTGTTGATAAACAGTTACTAATTCTTATGATAAGTTGTTGTTGATAAACAGTTACTAATTCTTATGATAAGTTATTGTTGATAAACAGTTACTAATTCTTATGATAAGTTGTTGTTGATAAACAGTTACTAATTCTTATGGTAGGTTGTTGTTGATAAACAGTTACTAATTCTTATGGTAGGTTGTTGTTGATAAACAGTTACTAATTCTTATGGTAGGTTGTTGTTGATAAACAGTTACTAATTCTTATGGTAGGTTGTCGTTGACAAACAGTTACTAATTCTGATGGTAGGTTGTTGTTGATAAACAGTTACTAATTCTTATGGTAGGTTGTTGTTGATAAACAGTTACTAATTCTTATGGTAATTTGTCGTTGATAAACAGTTACTAATTGTTTAGGTAAAATTGCTTTTTTGTTGTTGTTTGTTCTTTAGCACAAAGCTACACAAAGGGCTATCTGTGCTCTGTCCACCACGGGTATCGAAACCCGGTTTCTAGCGGTATAAGCGGGGGTGGTGCCAGGTAAAATTATGATGATGTTTTATAAACTGCTCTTTCGCTGAGTAAATATTATCTCACAAACTCTTGAGGACCTTGGAAAGAAGTTAATAGGAGATTATTTATTGAGGGTTCTCAGTCACACGGACTCTAAACATAAAAATCTAGAATTAATTATATCATAAGATAAAAAAAAAATCTTTCTGTCTGATTATAAACTGTCATATCATACATTTTTTTGTTGTTGCATCTGTTGAAGATAAATTTTGTTTAGCTTACAAAATGATTGATGACCCAGAGAATGAATCCACTAGATAAGCTTCATGCAAGTTTTGTGACAGCAGAGCTGGGATTTTCTTTTGTATTCGGTGTTTCAATCATGTGCTTCTGTTTTGTTTGAATGTCCTACTTCTTCCTGTTTCAAAGACAACATGACTAGCTAATATGGATCATTACTTTGAATTAATCTATAGCCAAAAAATTTCTATCAATAGTCGGGTTTCCTAGGTTTTTTTTTTTTTGCTGTCGTAATCTGAAGTTTGTATGTAAAAGCATCTCCAAGTGAGTAATATTTTGTTTTGGATCAACACATAAGACTGGTTGTCAAATAATACCAAACACTGCGCAAACCTGGTAGTCAAACACTATAAAACACTACGCAAACCTGATTGTCAAATTATATAAAACACCACACAAACCTGGCTGTCAAACAGTACAAAACACTGCACAAACCTGGCTGTCAAACAGTACAAAACACTACACAAACCTGATTGTCAAATTATATAAAACACCACACAAACCTGGCTGTCAAACAGTACAAAACACTATACAAACCTGATAGTCAAAGAATATGAAGCACGACACAAACCTGATAGTGAAACAAAGTAAAACACCACACAAACCTGGTTGTCAAACAATAGAGAATTTAAACGGTACCTTTGTATATCTTGTATTCTATCAATGAATACTGTTAGCATAAACCTGTATTCCTGGTTCAGCTATAGAACATGTGTTTCATGTAACTCTGCCACATAAAGGCATTCCATAAGTTATATAGTCGTGTATGAAACCGTCGTTCTATGTTTATAAAATTGGATACACGACACAAACCTGATAGTGAAACAAAGTAAAACACCACACAAACCTGGCTGTCAAACAGTACAAAACACTACACAAACCTGATAGTCAAAGAATATGAAGCACGACACAAACCTGATAGTGAAACAAAGTAAAACACCACACAAACCTGGTTGTCAAACAATAGAGAATTTAAACGGTACCTTTGTATTTCTTGTATTCTATCAATGAATACTGTTAGCATAAACCTGTATTCCTGGCTCAACTATAGAACATGTGTTTCAAGTAATTCTGCCACATAAAGGCATTCCATAAGTTATATAGTCGTGTATGAAACCGTCGTTTTCTGTTTATAAAATTGGATAAATTTTGTTCAACAAACTTTCAATTGATCACAAGAAGGATGTCATAAAAGAAAGCTTGTAATTAGCCTAAAAAGGCTCAGGTTTCTCAGCCAATTAGCTTATGTTACAAGTTTTGTTGTTTTTGGAAATTAGAGAGATCTCTGTTACTAAACATAACTAGATACCACGCGTCTATTACTTACCTGTTTTAGTTCAAATCCATAAGGAATAGTAAGCATATAGTCGGTTTAGTGTTATATTGCTAAACAAACTTCGGAAGATACACTAGTAACACATAGTTTAAACACTGTTATGTCAGGTTTTATAATATTAAAGAGGTACCTAGTAATTTAATAATTGAAATGAAAATTTATTTGTTCTGTTATAACGTCAGATTAAATTCTATGAACGCATTTCCCTTTTTAAAATTGCATTAATTCCTGTGAACAATTCTTATGCAAAGTTAACGACAGGTCAATCATTTGGCTCTCCAGAGAAACTGGGCAATAAAAATGGCCATCTAAATCATTCATTATTATCAACGTATGATATTAATTAAAATTTTTTTGCTAAATATTGGTAATTTAATCATCAAATCCCCCGAGTATAACGGGGACAACTGGATGATTTTATGACACTGAGAACATTAACTGGCTAATTGAAACTGTTTAGAATGAAAACATCTAACCCCATTTAGTCTTTCCACAAATATACTGTATATTTATTTGATCATTGCATTTTCCACCATAATTTCAATATTGTTTGAGCGATTTATTGATTATCTTTGAATATTTTCCTAAGTGATATAAAATGTTAACAATTAGTTGAATATTTCATGGATATTTATATCAATCTAGGCCATTTACTATTTCTCTAGTAATATACAAGTTTTGTTAATGACACAGTCTATTTATAACAACTGATAATTGCATTTGGTTAATCAAACTTTTCACACGAAATCAGACTATTATTAAGGTATTTAAGGGTTTTGGAATTTTGTACTAGAATTTATTGAAATCTCGTATAACTAGCACTACTTACAAAACAAGCTTTAACAAATGTGTAGAAAGATATGAGAATATTTTAAAAGAAGGAAAGACTTACTAATTTCAAATGTAATTCAAATTTAATCATAACTCCTGACAAGTTTGATAAGCATTTTCTGTGTGTTATCTTAGGCGTGTAAATAACACTTTAATAACTTAGTTACTGATGTTTTATTGGATCCCATAGAAGTGAATAGTAAGTTTCAATTTAGCAATTATGTATTTGATTCACAGTGGATCCTCATTTGTTTCGCGATGCAATACCGCTACAGGTTGATTTACGATAAAAAGGAACATTTTTAAAGGGTGATTGTTGAACAAACAACAACAAAACAAATGGATCCTCATTTGTTTCGCAATGCAATACCGCTACAGGTTGATTTACGATAAAAAGGAACATTTTTAAAGGGTGATTGTTGAACAACA
>NW_013669305.1:114279-122403 GCF_000517525.1 Limulus polyphemus
GGCCATGCCGGGCTCATCATCGACTTGAGCGAGATCCAAAAGCAGCATAGATCTTCTAGCATTATTCTTTAAGGGGTCGTTAACCTCAGAAAACTTCTTCAAGAATACATTGCTAAGTTACCGACGTTTAATATATACATTTACCTGATAATTCTTTTAAGTATCTATGCACTGAACGTAAAAAAAAAGTTGAGTTAGTAACCAGATTATGAAACTAATCACTGAATTTATTAAGCACTTTGTGTAATTACTTCGTAAAATGTTTTAAAGTGATAGTGTACTGGAACTAATTGTGAATATAGTTAATAACAGAAATATGAAATTCAAATAATATGGGATTGCTCCCTCTATATTATATGAAGGGGAGCTGCTGCACCTGAGAACAATCACGTGTTGATAGTTTACACTGTGATTGGCTGTCATTCAACTAATCAGACAGTGTCGTATCAACATAATGCCTATAAATGTAAATTTAGTTACACTATTCCCCGAAATAGTGTGTTGAAGAAACTCAAGGCTCTTAGAAGAGAAATATTACATTACAAATACATAGAAATCAACCTTCAGGTTGGTAAAGGCTACTATATGTGACAGATTGAGACAAAATGTAATACACAGGACCTTTTGGACAGGGATTCATCTTTCTGCAAACAAGTTATTCCAGTCATACTGCAACTGTGGTGAAGCGATACCTGGAGTAAAAAAATGCTGATAGAACACTTACAACCATGGTTCGGTCTGCACAAAGTTTCGTTGTGGATATTAAGGCTGTAGGGATTTATATGGAAATTGAGAATGTCAAAAGGCAGAAAAACAATTTAACTGAAGTTTTGGTAATGATATAGGACATTTGGAAAACAAAAATAGTCACACCTTGTCACATATGGCAGCATCAAAAAGGTTGTGCATGGAACAAGCTAGTCGCTTTTATTTTGTATGTTTGGGTAGTATGTATTTTACTTACTTACGTACTCCTCTTAGCGCCAAGTGATGCATTAGGCCTCTTTGGTGTATTGTACTCATGATAAAATGACAAATATTTATTGTTTGTGTCTCAAATATGCGTATCAATTGTGTGTTTCTATAATTATATCAAATATTATATATATGTGTTTGTGTTATATTTGAAGTAAATCGACAAAAACGGGGAAAATATTAACACTAATTTTGTAATTCATAAGTTTTACCTGTTATGCGACTTAATATTTCCTAGCGTATGCTAAATTGTACATAAAATTAACTTAAAAATAAAGAAATTACAAAACATAATTTATCGCTGATGACCTATTTTTGTATACCAGTTTCAGAGTATGATGTATTTATAGAAATCATTCTTGATTGAATAATCGCAAAAGGTCAAAAATAAATTGAAGGAAAACCTGCAAAAGGTCATAAAGGAATTGAAGGAAAACCTGCAAGAGATCATAAAGAAATAGACGGAAAACTTGGAAAAGGTCATAAAGGAATTGAAGGAAAACCTGCAAGAGGTCATAAAGAAATAGACGGAAAACTTGGAAAAGGTCATTAAGGAATTGAAGAAAAACCTGCAAGAGGTCATAAAGAAATTAAAGGAAAACCTGCAAGAGGTCATAAAGAAATTAAAGGAAAACCGGGAAAAGGTCATAAAGAAATAGAAGGAAAACCTGGAAAACGTTATAAAGAAATTGAAGGTAAAATTACAAAAAGGTCATAAAGAAATAGAAGGAAAACCTGGAAAACGTTATAAAGAAATTGAAGGTAAAAATTACAAAAGGTCATAAAGAAATAGAAGGAAAACCTGAGTTGATCCGAACCTCAGTTACTTCTGTCTTCATAAGAAGAACAAATGACTCATTCATTTTTTGATTTTTTTACTTAAAGAAGAGTCCATCCCTTGAAGGTGATTGATTGTTTTAACCTGATTTATTACGGTATGCAAAATACAAGGGAATTTACCCGTTTTTCTGGTTATGATGGTGACGAATGATATACACTGATATTTATCATAGATCGGCATTCTGAGAAAGAAGATATCAGCTAGGGAATTATTTTCCGGTTTAGATATAATAAATCTGCATAAAGAAATTTTAGTTATTTCTCGGTTTTGTTTTAAGAACCAAGTTTTCCAGATAGCTAATTTAATAAGTTTAAAAAAGCCTTGTGCTTCTTTCCATCTAGTCTATCACTTCAAAATTAGGAACGGCTAGCGCAGAAACCCCTCAAGTAGCTTTGCACGAAATTCAACAAACAGCAATAATACAGTCCCTTCTCTATAACCGAAAATTCTTGGCGAAAAACAAACAGAGTTGATAAGATTGACTGTGAAAATTCTGTTATCGATTTATACCACTTATTAGACTAAAGTCCGAAATACTGCAACGAAACTGAAAAAAAATGACAGTAAAGAAACTTGTGAGTAGAACCGGTTCATGCTTGCTTACAACCAGCAGACTTTAACAGACTTGCAAGGTCGAAACAATTTAATGTCAGCATTGTCAACCAATATAGATATGTTATTAAATAAGTTATCATTTCAAATTTGAAACTCCGTGACAGTTAGTCAGAAATAAAAAACTTTGATTCCAAAACTGGTGAATGATCAAGAAATTTTAAAGGTAACGTTAAATATAGTTATAAAATTGAAAAAAAAAATTACAACACTAAATCCGTATAATTATTTCTATCCATCAACGATATCTATTTATCAATTAAAGAGCTGGAAAATAACTTAATAATTATAGGGAAAAAGGCTTAGTTTAGTTTAAGCCTAAAGATGCCACAAGAAGAATGGGAATGAAAGAGGAGAGATTAACTTAAAATATAACAATTGATGACTTTTGTAACAAAATCTGTAAAAAAAATATTGATGTGTATGAAATTACGTTTTTTTGTAAACCCGCAGTTTTTAGTTTAAGGAGTGAAAATTCTGAATATATGATCACGGAGCATTAATGGAACTGCAAATAAAGTAGAAAATAATAACCTATTTTATTTGTTTTTACCTAATTTGTTATAGTTTTTACTAAATGAAACAAACATTTTGATAAATATCAGTGTGACAGAGTTTCGTTTTTTACTAAAAATGATTTAGCAGAAGATTGGTGGTTTTAGACTTAATTATACTTGTCAAAAAACATTATGTTAGGCCTACTAAATTTTAACCCCTAAATTTCTAATTCTAGACACTAACAGATTTTCAAGAATTAGAAGAAGGTATAAAATAGCGTTTCAACCACATTATCCATTGCTGATGACGCGTTTCACTCAATCTTGAGCTATTCAGGCCGGCCGTGATACAACGAACAAATTAGTGATCGAAATACTATTTCCTATGGTATTAAAATATATAATAGGCCTATCCTAATGTCTTAAGACAAATATAATTAACGGTATCGGGCTTTGCCAGCTTCTAAAAGGCGCTCACAAGAATTATTGTCGTTTTAGACTGTTGAGACCAAATCGGATCTTAATTTAAACGTGCACCCAAAATTTGTATTTGGAATGTGTTCTGTTTCGCTGCTGATTTTCCAAATTTAATAAAAACCTTCTTCTGTACTCCTTATTTTCATCAGTAAAGAAGATTGTTCAGTAGAACTAGTAGATGAAAACCAAGGTATGTATTATGCGATTCAGAATCATCCAAAGAAAATATAATATTAAAATCGTAGTTAATATATTATTAGAGCATGTTAAGATTGTAATATAGATTCAGTAAATCATAAAATGGCTACGGAGAAAAATAATAGGTGTAAACTTTCATTCAGTTACAAGAACAACGTATTTCTGGATCAGATATTGTTGTTCGTTGACGAGAAATCTTACAAGAAACACTGGTAAATTGTAAACGTATTCATAATTTATGAATACGTTTACAATTTACCAGTGTATGAATACGTTTACAATTTACCAGTTTATGAATACGTTTACAATTTACCAGTGTATGAATACGTTTACAATTTACCAGTAGTGTATGAATAAGTTTACAATTTACCAGTGTATGAATACGTTTACAATTTACCAGTTTATGAATACGTTTACAATTTACCAGTTTATGAATACGTTTACAATTTACCAGTTTATGAATACGTTTACAATTTACCAGTTTATGAATACGTTTACAATTTACCAGTTTATAAATACGTTTACAATTTACCAGTGTATGAATACGTTTACAATTTACCAGTTTATGAATACGTTTACAATTTACCAGTGTATAAATACGTTTACAATTTACCAGTGAATGAATACGTTTACAATTTACCAGTGAATGAATACGTTTACAATTTACCAGTGTATGAATACGTTTACAATTTACCACTTTATGAATACGTTTACAATTTACCAGTGTATGAATACGTTTACAATTTACCACACGTTTACAATTTACCATTCATAAACTGGTAAATTGTAAACGTATTCATACACTGGTAAATTGTAAACGTATTTATACTCTGGTAAATTGTAAACGTATTCATTATAGATATCAATACTAAATAGGCAAATAAGATATATAAGAATAATGGAGTAATTTATTTATGGTTTAACATGTTTAAAACAACGTATTCATTATAGATATTGATGTTCGTGGTATTGGTAAGTTTTAAGCTTATTAATGATGATACACAATTGACAATTGTAATCTGATCCTTAACTCATAGCATTAACTATTAAAGACTGTAATTTTAATACAGATTTAACCAAGTTCATTGAACGTTCTTTAGTATTAAATCATCCAACACGAAATGAATTTCGGATGAGTTGTTGTTTGTTATTAAGCACAAAAAAGAGCTATCTATGCTCTGCCTACCACGGGTATCGAAACCCAATTTCTAGAGGTATAAGTCCGCAGAAATGCCGCTATGCCACTTGGGGCTTTTCGGGTGAGAACAGCCTGAAAAGAAACAAAGAGAAAACATATTCAGATGTAAAAACAAAACAAAAACAAATTAATGTATTAAAAAAAAAAAGGTCGTTTACTAACACTAATATATTCAGCGACATATCATGTGTTTCTAAGTAATATTGAAAGATTCATTTCATAGTTTTAAAATTCACCGTATAATTCTCGTAGGTTGTCGAAAATTAAATTGTTATAAAAAAAAGAAAATTGCGAGAAAAACCACGACGAGATTAGAACGTTTAGTTTAATAAATTAATGTGGAATTCATTCAGCTGAAAACATCTCTACAAGAAAGTATTAATGAACAACCTAGCCGATACAGATTTCCAAATCGATTTCAAACCTTTTTATAACAAGGATGGAAATGATTTATGGCAGTTAACTGCTGAAAAACATGATGATCCATCAAAAGCTGTGACGGGTCCATCTTGTTAGTTAGAAGTCAATGTGAAACTGAGAATTTTAAGCAAAGAAAAGGTGGGGGTACTTGGAGTTATTGAAACGTTTGTTTATATGATAACAGGCAATGTTTTAATGATTACGTTTATTTTATTTTCGCCAAAAGTAAAATGAAAAATATAGCCTGTGACGTAGAGGACTAATGTATTATTTGATTGGTCTTTCCTTCTTCTTCTGTGGAAGTAGTTTCGCCTATTCATAGCTTATAAGTAGAGCTTCGATCAGACAACCAACCAATGCATGTAGGTAAGTCAGTTCATTCCAGCTGATGAACCACTGGAAGGTTACGCCTCTCTTCCGCCAGAAATACAAAGTAAGAAACCAAAGAACTACAGTTAGGCCACTTATAATAATGATGTGTACACAATATTTATGGGAGGTTTTGAGCTATTTGAACTTACCACATAGAAACTTAAAGTAAGTTAGGTGTGTGAATAATATGTTGATATTGAGCCTAAGTTATTATTCCATATTATTGAGCGAATCAACTGTTCCATTATATATATTATTTTCAACAAAGACGGAAAGAAATATATAATCTGTGATGCGGAAGCCTAGTGCATTCCTTGATTGGCTGTATGTGGAAATCAGTTTCACCTATTGAAGGCTCATCAGCACAGCTTGGATCAGGTAACCAAAGAAACACAGTTAGGCCTCTTATAACTGTGAAGTGTATATAATATCTATAGGTTTTATTTACACCTAGCCATATCAAATAAGTCTTTCATGATTGTATTGAAGTGGGTTACAACTATACAGTAAACAAATAATTCAACGTATACAGTAGTGGGTTACACCTATACAAGAAACAAATAATTCCACCTATACAGTAATGGGTTAAACCTGTATAGGTGGAATTATTTGTTTCTTGTATAGAATTATTTGTTTCTTGTATAGTTGTAACTCACTACTGTATAGGTGGAATTATTTGTTACTTGTGTAGTTGTAACCCATTACTGCATAGGTGGAATTATTTGTTTCTTGTATAGTTGTAACCCACTACTGTATAGGTGGAATTATTTGTTTCTTGTATAGCTGTAACCCATTACTGTATAGGTGGAATTATTTGTTTCTTGTATAGGTGTAACCCACTACTGTATGGGTGGAATTATTTCTTTCTTGTGTAGGTGTAACCCATTACTTAGTTGTAACCCACTACTGTATAGGTGGAATTATTTGTTTCTTGTATAGTTGTAACCCTCTACTGTATAGGTGGAATTATTTGTTACTTGTATAGTTGTAACCCATTACTGTATAGGTGGAATTATTTGTTTCTTGTATAGTTGTAACCCATTAATGTATAGGTGGAATTATTTGTTACTTGTATAGTTGTAACCCTCTACTGTATAGGTTGTACAAGAAACAAATAATTCCACCTATACAGTAGTGGGTTACAACTATACAGTAAACAAATAATTCCACCTATACAGTAATGGGTTACAACTATACAAGTAACAAATAATTCCACCTATACAGTAATGGGTTACAGGTTACAACTATACAAGTAACAAATAATTCCACCTATACAGTAATGAGTTACAACTATATAAGAAACAAATAATTTCATCTATACAGTAATGGGTTACAGCTATACAAGAAACAAATAATTCCACCTATACAGTAGTGGGTTACAACTATACAAGAAACAAATAATTCCACCTATACAGTAATGGGTTACACCTATACAGTAAACAAATAATTCCACCTATACATTAATGGGTTACACCTACACAAGAAACAAATAATTCCACCTATACAGTAGTGGGTTACACCTACACAAGAAACAAATAATTTCATCTTCACAGTAGTGGGTTACGAATGTCCAGAATTCTACATCTGAGAAACCAGAAGAAAATTTGAAACCAGATTGGGCGAACATACTAAGAACTCTCCCATGTTTATCACCATTGCAACTCAAAAATCCACAGTATATTTATATAAAACACTGTAATTTTAAACCAAAGAACCAAACATCAACAAACTCAAAATAAAGAAAGCCATCTTAATTGATCAAAATAACCCTACTCTAAATCAACATCCCGAGGTACAAAGATACCTTTACTAAGCTGTTAAGCAATCCCGGTCATGTGACCTCTTTGTTCCATGCTGAATACATATACATTCCTGTGTCTGTGTAAACTTTTTGTACCTGATGATGACATAATCTTGTCGAAACGTTGTACATCTATAAAAAAGTTTTCTTCATTACCCATTCAAGCTGTCTCCAAACTTTTATTATGCACAATGTTGTTGTAGTTGGGCGTTTTGAAGTCAAAGGTGTACGATACTTGTTTTCAAGCTACACTCACAAAGAAAGTATAAAGTTATATTCTCAATGTTTGTTAATCCTGTTACATGAAAAGAGAAATCTACAATAAAGGTTCTGTGAACATTATATTTATATATTCTAGTCGTAATAAAAGAAATGTCAAAGAACGCGGTATAAAAATGCTTTGTTATTTATTACAAAGATAAGGTCACGTGGTTTCTTTTATACTCGATAGCTTTAATAAATGCACTAATAAAACAGGTCTGGATTTATACTAACTTTTACCGGCTTGCATTATCCATATGGTTTCTTCTTGAGTAAATGAACACTTTTATGTTGTACAGGCTAACACACTCTCAGTGTGCGTTGTGTGATCACATCATGTAAGTGATTATTGGATAATTATAATGTATTTATCGAAAGGCAAAGTTCAACACAATATTTTAGATATATATGTATTAGGTCGTCAAGAAATTAATGTTGCTTTATTTTAGATGAAAAAAAACCCGAACAACTT
>NW_013669306.1:0-2539 GCF_000517525.1 Limulus polyphemus
CAATTTGATTGTGGTGACAGTTATCAACCAGCAGTATGGGACTCGATCTCACAGCCTTTGTATGTTATGGTTTCTATATATATTTGGCTTCATTCACGTCATGTCTTTCTCTAAGATTGTATTTTGTTGATTTTGCTGGCAGTTTTGTTGTCTTACGTTTCCTACATTTGTGATGGTAGTGTATCATCTTCTGGTGTTTTCTTCCAAAGTGGATGGTTTGAGTCCATCCATGGAGAATATTTTCTCTTTGCCTCTACCCTCTTCATCATCATCTTTCTTGAGTATTGGCCAAGATCTGTTGGTCTCATTGTCCAGTTTTTAGTGCTCAGGCTGGCCTACTACACTATTGTTTCCACCTCTCTACCTTTTTCAGCAGGATTCTATTCAATTATTTTTGCTACATCTTACACAATGATTGTTGTTTATAGCTTCACGGCACCATAATTCAGATTTGTTTAAAAGTTGCGGTTGTGATGAAACTTTTGGTGTTACAGAGGCAGGAGGGAAGGTATTTTGCAGGTAAGTATGTGTTACACCTTTCGAAAGTGCTCAGGTTATAGGGTATTGTATTTTTTTTATACTCAAGAGTCAGTAGCCCATCTTTATCCACATCTAAAATAGCCAGGGAGTCACACAACCTGCAAAATTAGTGGGCACTTATGAAGAACAGAATAAGACCCAAGCAGGTCCCAAGGATAGGCTCAACAATGAGAGGACAGTACAATGGGAATATCAAAACATAAATAAATAAATAAGAACAAAAACATAGAATATTCCTATCCTGGCTGAAGCTGAGACATATAGTGATACAGGTAATTCTATTTCCAACTTCTCTAATACCAAGAAAGGGCCTGAACACTAAAGCATCATCACCTACCAGATGGCACCTCTGTCCACTTCCAAAGGGGTGATACTCTCTCACAAAGCTCCAGCACAAAAGATGGAATTTATGTATATGTGAATTGCAGAAGTCCCCAAGTTTTATTTTTAATATTAAACACATACACATATTTAATCAAAAGCTTTTCAACCTCAGACACCTAAAGTTGTATACTATACAGGGGTGTCGAGAGATGTAGAACAACTTATTACCAAGGGCAAATGCACAGATTAAAGAACTTGCGAGAGTCCTAGTTGGACAAAGTGATATGAATACAGAATTTCAATATATTAAAACAGACTATTTTATTATGGTAGCTGTCTTGTTTGGTTTGAAGTCAAAAGTATTTACAATCCGAGACACCCTGAAAAAATATTTAATAATTGGTATTGGTCAGAAAGGTTCCATTAAACAAAACAGACAACATTAGACCAGTTTTAAATCTCACTGAGGACAATGTCTAGAGTACAAATGAGAGACATAAAAAAAAAAAGATAAAAAACTTCAAAAAGGACCTGAAATTAGGAATCACATTGACCTCTATGGCAACTGAAATTCAGTAAGAGTGCAGCTCTGAAGCCTGCAATACAAGCAGACAAGGCCCAATTATGAAAGAAGTACAAAAAAATGAGGCAAGCTGTGAACAAGTTGGAGGAACACAATGAACTAAATTCTACAGAAACCAAGTCCAAGATATAAAACAACAAGGTTAGTATACTGCCAAGGAAAAATGTTTGCAAGAATGTGATCATATTCAAGTTACCTAAGAAGAGAAGCCAGATTCACTAACATAGGGCCAAATAACAGACAGAGAAATCAGAGTTTATGTAAGATCCTTAATGCATTTGTAATAAGTCGCATGGAATGTAGGAGAGTGGAGAATTATGGGTAAGTGACATATGCTCTGCAATGCATAAAGGACATTTGGAAATTTTGAGTCACATGTTTTGTTATGTTCAAACAAACTCAAACTCAACTAAGAAAGACTTTTAGTATTTCAAAAATAAGTTCCTGTTTCAAATTCATTTTAATTTTAAAATTGTAAAATGTAATTGTGGGCCAAACATTATAAGGAGTTAAGTAACAAGAGTATGGTTTCTTATATTTGCTTTTTTTCGTACTTCTTGTATAATGGTTGAAGTTTCTCCTTCACCTGGGTTTGATTTCTTTATCTATATGATATTCTATTCTATATGACATTCTTAATTGAAACAACTTTTCATTATTTTAGTTGTTTTTTCTTTTTATTATTTTAGTTTATTCAAAATATTTTCCTTGCATAGCAAAGAGCTCTTTACCCATTTTTGATTACCACCATAAAGAATGCTTAAATTTTCATGCTATTTACTTTGTAAAGAGTCACTTGTTTGTATAAGAAGTAAGAAACAAAAACAGATATATACTAGTTTTCTGAATAGTAAGAACAAATGTTGAGTTTTGTTATTCAATTTTTAATGCTTTGGTTTGATTGAACATTCAAAATCTTATGTTTGTATGTCACTAATAATAAAGGATTTAGAAGGTGATGTTTAGATACAGTCTTATCTTTATTAGCTTTTAGAAAAACCTCTAAGTAGATTGAAATAAATTGAAAGCCATCTAAGAACCCCTCGACGTGGATTCCTGTACATGGCGAAGGGACCTCCCAGGGAAGGTTCT
>NW_013669306.1:2956-7658 GCF_000517525.1 Limulus polyphemus
AGATGAAGAAATATGTGCACCCAAAACTCTGAAGTAAGGACATTCCATTGGATATGTTATGTAAAGAAAAGCCATCATTCTGAAATCAGCTATGTGTTCGGCAGATGAAGAAATATGTGCACCCAAAACTCGAGGGATTGCACAGCCAAAAAAGATCTGTGAGGAGTTCATGAGTGTTAATACAAAATTGCAGAAGCTGAGACTTGGGCTTGTGAACAATTCCTCCCAGAGAAGAAGAACTGGGAGATAAACTCAGTGTGAAGCAGCCATTGACCAAAAATCCATTAATCATCCATTTAATAATGACAATCGATACTGAGTGTGTGTGTGGAAGCCCAGACCAAAAATAGAATGTCATGGAAAAGGTTCGAAACTGCCAAATGCAAAATCAAACAGAAACTGAAAAGTTAAATGTGGATGATGAATAGAAAATTGCAGAGAAGAGTTTGATGAACCCAAGGAACACAAAGCAAAGGGACAATAGATGAACAAAGTTATTAGATGACTCCAAAAAGTTTGTATGGAGGAATCGTCCAGAACAGTCAATGAGTGAGTCATAACTAGGCTACACTATAAGTAGATTTAATGAGTAATGAAAAACATTACATACAAGATTATAAAATGTATATATATATATACACACACACACATAAAAAGACAAAACTGTCAAACAACAAAAGCCTCATGTGGTAATAAAAACAACAGCAGTGAGAAACGTAGGTCACAAAAACGTTAAAGTAGACATTTATTCCTGAGGAAAATGAGAAGGAGATTAAGAATAACCAATAATGGTGTAGAAAATGAACTCCTCAAAAAAGCCAAACCATAGCATTCAGGGCAAAAAACTGAGGATGGGTTAAAATAAAAAAACAAGTGGAAAACCTTCCCACTTCTAATAGCACAACTGAAGGTCAATACTTTAGAAGAAGGGGAATATGAAGTCCATGAATACAGAGTTAGTTTCTAAACTATCCACAACCTCAACATCATTATAAGGTGGGAAAAATAAAGAGATTCAAGTATGACAGTCATTTCACACGACACAAGCACCATTAGACGTAACCGAAATAGGGTAAATAATGAAAATATAGAACATATCTGAGAGAAAAAGAAATGAAACCAGCAGAAGCATCATCAGGTTTAGGGCTAGCACTATAGCAAACATAAACCTTCTGCAGACACTAAAAGCAATTAAACCTGAGCAAAAATGACTAACATGACAAAAAAAAAAGAAGAAAATGGTGAGTTTTATGCAAATTAAGTGTTCACACAATTATTATACCCACTAGAATCATCAAGATACAATAACAGGAACATGTCAAATGATCAATGTCGAGAATCCATCAATGATTTGAACTTGTATGCTACAGACAAAGTGTGTAAGTAAGGCCTCCAGTGGGGTATAGAATTAATAGATGAAATATTTTCATCAGAAAAAAAGTTGTAGCAAAAGTAACAGCTTCACTGCCAGCAATAAAATCTAAATTAAGGCAGAACTTATGTAAGATCCCCCAACAAATGTGCTATAAGTCATATGGAAGGTGGGAAAAGTGGAGAAATATGGATAAGTAACGTAAGCTTTGCAATATGTAAAGGAAACATGGATACGTGTTCTGTTGATAGCATGTGTTCAAATTCAACAAAGACAGGCTTTCAGTTTTAAAGCTAAGTCTGCCTTATTTGAAAGTAATAATTTAGTACCCAAATAATCAATTATAACAATACTCAGTTTTTTCTGTCCTGAAAATGCATGCTCACCTTACTACCTGAATACATATACATGCACACTTCATTTCAATGGATGTAAATATATGTTAGATGACATTTTGTACAAGAACATATTAAAAGTTTATCAAAGTGTTTAAGAAGGTCTAACATTAGGTCAAAACATTATAAGTTTAATCACTAATAGTATTAAGTACTGTCAATAAAGGCTTAACTAATGTTAGGCCTAAGACAAGTGGATTTACAGGTCTCGATGTCTGTACTTAAATTCATTTGTATTATTCTAGAAATCCCGTGTTTAAAGAAGTATTGTTGCAATAAAGATACTAATTTGAACAAAAATGTTTTGTGGGTCTGATAGTTCAATAATAATACTCACTCACATGTCACAGAAGATATTCAATGTACCTGCACCATGTTTTATCATCATTTGATCATAGCTGATAACTAAATGTTGTTAAAAACTCTGTAGTGAAAAATAACTTTTGTTGCTATTGAAAGTAATTTTTTGCTCAACTTACTTTTAATGAACTTGACATGTATATTCACTAGTGTTTCTGTATTCATGTATAGGGACCAAAAGCTAAAATATACAGAACATTTAATTGTTCTTACTTGGAATGACATAAGCACCAAAGAGAATCCAGCTAGCTGCAATCAGTGATCCAAATCCCAAGACAAATCCTAAGAAAAGCCAAACTCTTGCACCTTAAATAAGAGAGAAATATTTTTTCAAACTTCAGGCATGGTACAATGATATAATATATTGTCATATTACTTATCAACATTAGTACAAACAGTGAAATGTAAAATCAATATGATACACATGCTAACATGGAAAGTACAAATGTTTCATAATTCTCAGAATGTAAAAAGTTAAAGAATCTCGTTGATTATCAAATTATTGGAATTAATGAAGCGAAGCATGAGGATCATGGAATGTAAGACACAACAGCCGAGTTTTATTTCCATGTAGTTAAATAAAAGGGACTGGAAATTAATCTTCCTCAATCTGTGTTGTATTTTAAAAACAACATTAAGCATATTACAAAATTGCAAAGAAAAAACAGCCATTATTTCTAAGTTACAATATATCCCAATTAGCTAGAAAACTGCCTATTGATAGAAACAGATAACTGTCACATTTTGATATTTGTGTGCAGGTGTACTATACGTAAACAATACTAGTATAAACAAATATGGACAAAACACGCCTATTTAGTTCAAGTTTCTTGCAGCTTTGGTTGAAACTAATAGTATTTTTTTTAATTTCAAAAATTTTAAATAGTTATTCTAGTGCACTTAAATTATATTGAACTTCTAGCCCTGCTATTACAATAATAAACTTAGCTAATAAAACAATAACTTTTCCTAAATTAATTTTAGGTTTCAAATATAAATCATTCAAAAAAACTAATATCTGGGTATGTTGTCTACATAGATTTAAGAAAAACTGTATTACTTACCTTGTTGTCCAATACAACCTGTTGAATATGAATCACCTCTAACTTGACCATTTGAAACTGCATTAATCCTTAAAAATAATATAATACATGTATTTTTTTAAAAAGTGAACTATGTCTATGAGCATTACAAACAAGTCAGTGTACAAAGTTTCAGTTGACTGTTTGTCTTTGATTAACCAGCATTTTTCAAGATTTTAAGCAATCTGAATCAGAACTATAGGATCAATAAAACACAACTAATCCATGATATTAAGTAAGCTGAAATTTGTATTAGTATTTTATAAAAACATGATTTGTTTGCTCCTTGCCATTTATCATTACAATGCGAAATAAAATTTTCTTGCAAATTAACTTGTCAATAACACTTAATCTTCAAATATTATAGAATATTGTTTAAAAATCAAAACATGGTTTATGAATTTCATAATTAACATTCCTGCACATATGTACTACATCCAGGACAAGATCTGTTGTTTCTAATTCCTTTCATTTCTATACTAAAGTTATTGAAACAAAGTTAAAAGTATTCTGGCTACCATTTATATATGAAACTTAAAGCACATCCTAAATACTGCTTCTGAGATGAAATGTTTTCATCCATCACTGGTCTATTGCATCAGTTAGTGATTTATACTAGTGTCCAAATGTAACCAGCCAAAAAGACAGTAGACAAAGAAAAACATTTATGGTAATTTACACTCTTAAGCCTTTCTCAGGAAGTTATTTTCATACAAGTAAGAACTTTAAGAAAAGTAGAACTAAAGTGTGTAAATAAAAAATGTGCATCAAAGCAATGAAATATAGATCAATTAGTGGTTACAGTAACAAAATTAGAGTTAGTTACTGTTACTTAAACTTCTTGTAAATGGCATGTATATGTTAAGTATAGACTATAATTAGAAATTTTATATAAATTTCCAAAAACAAAAATCACACTATATTAAAATTAGGTTTCTAACATAGATAGCTTCAAGAGTAGTAGTGTTAAAATTACACTGGATTTAATTAACTTTCATGCTGCTAAATGTATATTTAGCGTACATGTATATACAAACAATAGGTTTGTCACTGAATGCTTCTGACAAGGTAGAACCACTCTGTGATAAAATAATAAATAGCGAAGTTCAATAACTAATATTTCAAACTATCCTCAGTGTTACTTGGTGATAGTACCATCATCCCTACAAGTTACCAACAGCGAAGTTCAATAATTAATATTTCAAACTATCCTCAGTGTTACTTGGTGATAGTACCATCACCCTACAAGTTACCAACTGCGAAGTTCAATAATTAATATTTCAAACTATCCTCAGTGTTACTTGGTGATAGTACCATCACCCTACAAGTTACCAACTGTGAAGTTCAATAATTAATATTTCAACCTATCCTCAGTGTTACTTGGTAATAGCACCATCATCCCTACAAGTTACCAACAGTGAAGTTCAATAATTAATATTTCAACCTATCCTCAGTGTTACTTGGTGATCGTACCATCACCTCTACAAGTTACC
>NW_013669306.1:7668-13359 GCF_000517525.1 Limulus polyphemus
ATAATAAACAGTGAAATTCAATAATTAATATTTCAAACTATCCTCAGTGTTACTTGGTGATAGTACCATCATCCCTACAAGTTACCAACAGCGAAGTTCAATAATTAATATTTCAACCTATCCTCAGTGTTACTTGGTGATAGTACCATCACTTCTACAAACAGGTTTCCTCATCAAATGAAAAACAAGTTACCAACAAAAACACATATTTTCAAGGGAGTGTGATTCCCTTCATTGATTGTGTTCAGTCATCTACATTGCAAAAATCCTGTAAGACCTATGGATTAAAAATTCATTGAAAACAGGAGGGAGTGTTTGGTGAATGAGAGTATGAGAAATGATTCTGAAAATACACGTACTTCACAAAATAAATATCCATCATCTAGAATGAGTAACACTTAATTAAGAAAACTAGGATTGATACGGCAAGTAAGAAAATGATTTTTAATTATCACACTTGCATCTACTCCTAAATCTTAGCCAATAATACACATATACTAAGCTATGTTTAACTTTAAAAACAGATATTGTGTTAAATAACATATCTCTAAATTCATGATAAAACTGTACTTAATATTGCCATCATTTGTAGCTGAGATGAATTTCAATTTACAACAAAGAACTATAGAGAAGAAAACAAATCAACAAATAGAAAAACATATTTTACATTGTTGACCTTCCCTTTGCCTATTAAAAATTTGAATTCCTAACATTTCACCAGCATTTTTTCAGATTATCTTTAATATGATAGCTACAGCTCTAAACTCTAAAACCTACAAGAAGAGAAACAGTGGCCTTCATTTTTTTGCTAGTGAAAAATTTTAAAAACATGAACATACTACATAAAGTAGACTTACTTCTGAATCAACAATATAGTAATAGAAACTTAACTATTAGAGATAATCATTACATAATAACTTCTACCACAAGAGTTGCAAAACATTTACAATATGTATGACCTTTGAAAGGTTCTCATACAGAATTCTTTTTCATACTGTGAAATCACTTAACTGATGGTGAATGCTAATAGCTTGGATGATCTTAAATTTGTTGGAATTTCATAAGGATGAAATTAATACATTTGAATATAAGTAAGTAACACTTGTCTTGGCACTAAAAAATAACATCTTTCACATTATTATATAAATTAACTTATAGTTTTTTTAGAGGTGTACTTCATGAAGTACTTAATGGTTTTTGTAAATTGAACTACATATATTTTAAGGTTTTGTTGGACTAGTTTAATTACTAAACGGATTCATTTAATATCTTAAACAAGTAGTTTGTTATAATGTTTTCATTGATTATTTTAGTGGGTGAGGTGTGACTTTTCATAGCCAGACAATTTTCTTTCTCCTTGATTTGATTTATCTTACAGGGTAACTTGAGGTTTATTTGTTATTTTGATAGTTTGAATTAATCACAATTACATGTGTATATGCTTCCAAAAGATCTCAACCAAAGTAGTAAAAATGAATAAATTATTACACATATAACAGGCTTATGTTTGTATAATTCAAATAAAACTAAATCACACCAAATAAATGAATTAACAAAAAAAAACAACTAAGTTAAATCCTTAAAGGTTAGATAAAAATATTTTATAAAGACTCATCTCCACTGATCTACCAATTTTCTGTTTTCATAAATCTTATCAATCTCAGTGAAATCTCTAAGCAATGTAGCGTTCATGTGTTATTTCTGTACACACAACAAAGATGAAAATTATCTATGCTACCTCAACATAACGCTCGATATTATAGGCTTGTCAGTGTTAAAAGTGACAGTAAGAAATCAGCATACATACATGAACAGAGATAATGTACTCATCACTCCACAGACATGGTAAGCATGGTGAAACTCATCCATACTAGGGTATCTAGCTGCCACATCCAAGATAATCCACCAACCTGTAAAGAACTGAAAAATAAAATTACAATAAAATTAATTTTTCAAGGCTTTTCTCTTTTTCCTTACCAAACAAGTTACAATATAAATACATATTCAATAAAATTAATGAAACAAATACACAGTATTAATAGTAATAATAAGTCAGAACAAGTACATGTGTATTGCATTTTACTGGAATTTAAGTAAAGAATAACAAATTTTCAGGATTATTTATACAATGTCATATTTAGCACAAAACACAGAATAAACAGAAACATGTGCTTCCAGTGCAGTATAACAATAAGCACACAACACAAATTTTAAATAAACATCATGGGCAAAAGCATGGATTGGCCCACCAGGACATCGGGAATAATTCCAATGGGTCCCTTAAGAAAAATACACAAAAAATATAATAATTCCTTATCACCATAACAGAGAAATAATTATTTGTTTATCTCATCACATTAACATTTAAATTAACAATTATGTTAATTTCTACCTATAATGATGCACATTTCTGTGGAAGACGTTATCTCCTCTGTGTTTTGCCGATTATGTGAAGTATGTATGACTAGTGTTTTAACATTAAATTACATATACTTCCTAAATATGCATTTTTATGAGAAATCTGTGGACCCCCTCTATCTTCCTTCCCAGTAGAATTTTTAGAGTCCAGTCCACCCCTGTGTGAGCGTGTATTAAACCACTCATGTATTAAAGCTTGGATACAAGTTTATCAACACTGTAAAGTAGGTGTGGTATACGAAGATGTTCATAATATCAGTTACAATTTTGCTACATTTCTCATAAAGTTATGTCACAACAGTCATGACAAAACTGTGTATCAGTCTAAAGTAAACTTTTTTTTTTTAAGGAGACTGGCTAATCAAGGATTGAAAAATTTTTTTCATACTCACATAAGGTCATTTACAGACTTTTAAACATCCTAACTTCTCATCAAAGCAAGAACTAAAAATTAACCCATTAATTAATGCAGCTAATTTAATATGCTGGTATAACCCCTGTAATGTCATGAGACAGAAACTTGTAATGCTTAGAATATGTTGATTAGTTAGTTCGGGGGACACTTTAGTGATATTTTCAGCCATAATCTCAATAGATAAAAATCTATGACATACAGCCAATTTGAGGAATTCAAATTAGTTCTAAGTTTGCAAAATAAGGTAATAATGCAAAATCTTCATAATAAAAAGTACACATAATCAATACTATAAATATTCTACATACATTAAAGATTTTAACCATTATTATTAATGAAACATGAAAGAAAGATTAGATCTTTCATTCAAAACACAAAAACTGGTTGTTTGCTTCACGTGTTGTCACCAGTTTCCTGTTCCTTGAAAAGTGTTATTTATTGCCTTTCAGTTTCATTCAGATCATTAGTTGCAATTATTTGTTTTCCTATTATTTTCAGTTTTTTACACAATAATAGTAAGAATAATAATACATTAATAGAATTCATCAGGTTAGTTACAATAGTTGGTAAAAGAAGTTTAACTTTAAGCCTAGCATTTTGAGCTATGTAATTATTATTATTACAACAGTAATATCATACTAGTAGTAGTACTATTAATTAAAACCTGTAAAGAAGCCCACTTTATTTCTATTTGTTGTTGTGTAGATTAGTTATTATTAACATTAGTAACATCACTAGAAATTAGTCATCATACTATTATTATTATAAACGTACTACTAGTGTCAGACCATGGGCTAATGTCTGAGTAACGTCTAATTTCAAATGTTGTCGCTAACCTAATCTAAGGTCTACAGTAAATTAATACTCAATAATACGGCACTGTCACAATTTGCCTTTCAGCTTCAACAGTTTAACATTAACTTTTATTTTTAAGTAAATTTGCTTACCATTGTTCCAGCTCCAATAGAAGCCACAGCATTTCTCTTTTCCCCTAGTTCCAGCCACTCTGGTCTGTTAATGTGAATATTATCTAAACACCCTGCCATTTCAAGTTATGCAAATACAAATAATTGATAGTTATTTTTATAAAAATATTTTTTTGTGTGTCTCTAACCCAATACCAACTCTATGCCTAATTCAACTCACAAGCAACAACAAAATGAGTGAATCGTAAATAAATATATATATGTACTGTATCTCTAGTATGCAATCAACACACTTAATTCGTTGTTTCTTCTCATAGATGTCGGTAGCATTACACAAATTAAATGTCAATATTTATAGGACGTTCACAATGCATTTTCTTTTATGAAGACAAGAAGATACGTGATGCAACTTTTCTATGCTCATAACAGTGTACGAAATGTTTTTGGTATACCATATTGATATTATTAACTTTGTTGTATTCATAAATTTAACTAGGCAAAAATTGAACCTTTTTCTAAAGACTTCAAATGGGTTATTTCAATTTTGTGTAAATTTTAATTTGAACTATAAGACAAATTTTAGAAAAAAAAATTACGTTTTTCTATGTAAAAAGAAAGAAAATAACCATGTCTTCTCACTTGGGTGATGTAAATATTTGAATATATATATATTATGTTTTGTTATTATTTTATTTATAATAAATGCAAGATAATGAATGTGGGTTATCATAATTTGAATTATAAGTATAATTTGGATGAGAATAATCTCAACAGTATTATAAAGGAAAGGGATCTTGGTGTTATAGTCGATCAGTCTCTAAAGCCATCCAAGCAGTGTGGTGTTGCTAGTGGTAGGGCAAATAGGATTTTAGGTTGTATATACAGAAATATTGAATACAAGTCAAAAGAGGATATAATTTCATTGTACAGGTCACTGATTAGGACACATTGGGAATATTGTGTTCAGTCTTAGGCTCATTACCTTAGGAAGGACATTGAATGGTTAGAAAGGGGTTCAGAGAAGGGTTACTAGAATGGTGCCTGGGATGGAGGGGTTGTCATACGACGAGAAACTGAAATCTCTCAAATTGTTAGGCCCGGCATGACCAGGTAGTTAGGGTGCTCGACTCGCAATCTGCGGGTCGCTAGTTCGAATCCCGTCACACCAAACATGCTCGCCTTTTCAGCCGCGGGGGCGTTATAAAGTTACGGTCAATCCCACTATTCGTTGGTAAAAGAGTAGCCCAAGAATTGGCGGTGGTGGTGATGACTAGCTGCCTTATCTCTAGTCTTACACTGCTAAATTAGGGACGGCTAGCGCAGATGTAGCTCGTGTAGATTTGCGCGAAATTCAAAAACAAACAAACTTAAATTGTTTTCTCTTGAAAAAGGAGATTAGGGGGATCTGATTGAGGTGTTTAAGATTTTAAAGGGAATTGATAGTGTTGCTGTATTATCTTTTTTATATTTAACAATAAGAATAGTAGGACTAGGGGACACAAATATAAATTTTCGCAAGGTAGGAGTTATCTTCAGCTAAGACAGTTCCATTTTTCTAACAGGATGGTTGGCCTTTGGGATGGGTTGTCTTTGCATGTTGTAGTGACAGTAAATCTAAGTGAGTTTAAGAAAAAGCTTGATAAGTATATGAATGATAAGGGCTGGCTTTAAGATTTTTTTAAATTATCTTAATTTAGTTTATGGAATGGAACAGCCGAGATGGACCAACAGGTCCCAAAACATTGTGTTAAGTTATATGTATATTAGGATAAGTGTGTGTGTGTTAATCACAAAGCTGCACAATGGGCTACCTATGTTCTGCCCAAGTCAGGGCTCTAGACCCAAATTTTCGTGTTATAAGACCTCAGTTAAGGAAGGGCGTATATTTAGAGAAGGGGTAAATATATTGTTGCGTCATCGAGATCATGTGAT
>NW_013669306.1:14359-15842 GCF_000517525.1 Limulus polyphemus
CCGACTTTTTACCTCGGTTACACCTAAAGATAGACATAGTCTAGGAAATAGCTTTTCATTGCCGTGAGTTACAATTATCATTAATCAAATACCTAAGAAAGAAAAAAAAAAAGAGTCATATTCAAAATATAGTACACAAGAAGGTTTCTGAAATCCTTTTTTGAAATTTTGTTTGGAAGACATGTACGGTCGATGATAAACTTAACGAAACCATATGATTTACAAAAATTTTAAATGAAAATAGCAAAATTTTAATATTATGATAATTTCAAAATTAGTGCCTTCCATGACCACTAGGGGATATGAGCTCGGTAATATTCGCATGCCAGGCTATTGCTCTACCAATGAGATAAAAGTACTAACTAAATAGTTAATGGTAGTAAATATGTTTTTAGCAACTCTAACTTAGTATACTGTTACGACAGCGGAAGTCACGCGATTCTGGGAGCATGCGCGCTGGAGTTTCTAGAAGGATCGTGACTTATCGGGGAACCTCACGAACGTTCCAGCGTTTGCTAAACGCTCTCTTTTTTAGTATATAAGCCGGAGATAGATTGAAGAGAGATATAATTGAGTCAAGCGAACAGTAGGCACCGTAAATAAAGTGTGTAAATCGCTGTGAATTATAGCGTATGTTTATAAAAGTAGTTAAGTTAAAGTGACTGTGGAAATTCTGTGTATTGCAAATTTGAATCGAAAAAGAATAAACTAGTTTTAATTAAGAAAGGACTTGTATCGCTGAAGTTTCTCGGAAAAAATTTCTACGGGAAATTAACAAACAAGCACATACGTAACAATACCTAAAGCTGTATAGTTTAAAGACAATAATACACTTGGCCGTTCCCTCCACCTAACTAAAGTTACAATAAAATAAAAAACACACTCAAAATCAACCTTTATCATACAAATATTTATCGAACCTTCTCTTAAAGTTCTTCAACTTAAAATACGCACGATTTGCATTTTTTAATATTACAACAGCTATAACCGCTTGGTAGTTTCAAAAATATCGTGAGAAATGTTGTTTTCATATTATTGGACTAAAAAGATGCCCTTGATGTGTGCTTTACATAATGGAACTCTTTTCATCAAAACTCCCAATAGTTAAGCCACGATTTGTTGTCGAACTTCTCGCTATCTACCATATTATTTAACTTCGGAAAAAAAAAGAGAACTAAAACAAGGACTTTAAACTTACAAACTTTCATTGAAAATTCTTAAATCGAAAAGGTTATTACGGCTTCTTTACAAACTTCGTCCATCTTTCACTGTGTTTTCCTTATGCATCAGATTAATTTACTTTTTTTCCCTCTTGGAAGTGATTAAATACTTTTAATTAAAGTCATAAGGTTTCGATCTTGAGTTTTCCTAAGAAATAAAGAGAATTGGAGATTTCACACGTAATTTTGCTTTGAAATACGCACTTTATTTGCATTTTTCGAATTTTCAGAAATTTCGTGAAAAATTTTGTTTTCATATCATT
>NW_013669306.1:16842-35636 GCF_000517525.1 Limulus polyphemus
ATGCAGGATGCAATGGCCAGAGCTCTCCGAATTTGAATCCTACGTTAAGTCCAGCACAGAGGTACCAAGGTTGGTACAGTCATCTGGATTCAAGGCCAGAAAAGGTCAGCTTTCAGAGAAGTTTGAGGGACTTTTCTGGCACTGAAACAAACCTGGGCACAAGAGAGCTCAATGCTGGCAACTTCAAAACAGGGGAGGTGTCACAGCAGGAAAGGCTGGTATCCAGAAAAGTTGTTGGAACTGTGGAAAGCACGGACATTTGAGGAGCCAGTGTAGGAAGAATATTACCAACAAGTCAGCCTCAAGGAGACCAGTAGTGGTTGGTGTTGAGGGACACTCACCAACCCCCATCATGAAAGTCCCAAAAGCTAGGTGTAAAATGCCAAGCACACACAGTGTCTATGTGACAGGAAAGCTAGATGGCCAAAGGTGCAACTTTGTCATAGACTCTGCGTCTCAGCAAACCCTTGTGAGCATCAGAGTGTTAGATCATGAAGGAGCACCAGAAGCCATACAGGAGCTTTATGGTGTGACAGGACATTCTACAAGATTGTGGGGACCAGTGTGGGTAACTATTGAGCTCATGGGCATGAAAAACAGACAGAAAGTATACTTGGCTGACATTGAAGACCAATGCATATTAGGTTTGGACTATCTACTACCGAGGAAGTTTGTAATTGATTTTGATAAAATGACGTTTGGGAACAACAAAGGCCAAGCTCCGGTAACTGTTAAAAGAGAGGTTGAACTAATTAGGTGCCATCAAGATGAAGTCAAAGTGACTGAAAAAGTTGATGATGACGAAGTGGAACCAAGTATTGATATTAAAACAGAGCAGGCGAAAAATCAAGATTTGAAGCCAATAATTGATTGTTTTAAAAGCAAGTGTTTCACGCCCTGCTTGGGAGAAGGTGTCTAGTCTAAGCCCTGTGACAAAGCACTATTGGGCACAATGGGACCAGTTGAAGCTTGAAAATGGTATTCTTGTTCGGAGATGGGAACTACAGATGGGAAATTGACGACTTGGCAAACGTTATACCGAGGAAGTTACGGGAAGTTGTGCTGCGTCAATCCCATGATAATTTAACAGGAGGACATCTCGGAATTAGGAAGACATTGAGTCACTACGACAAAGATTTTACTGGATAGGTATGAGGCGAGATGTGGAAGAATGGTGCAGGACATGGGGCCTTCCCATGGAGAAGACAACTTAGGAGACTTCCCTTTGGTCTTCCTGGGATTATACAACCATACCTTGTCTCCAGGTACAAAGCTGACTTCAGTAGATCTCTTATCATAAGTTAACTTCATTGAGTCAGCAGACGTTTTCAAATTTGAACGCACTTGATGATGAATATCATCCATTCTTTCCGATAACACTTCCACAAACTCTGACATATTCATACTCAAACTCTTCATAAGGTGGGCATCCCTTATGCTTGGGTCCCCTTTTTGCACTACATGTACTAAAATGACATAGTGGATCGTCTCTCAGACGTGACTTTCCGAATAACATGTGGTCGGCGAGGTAAGCCAAAAGTGGTGCATGCCAACAGGCTTTGGCGTTATCATGGTCCAGGACATTTCAGTTGGGACGAAGTGGACAACAGAACAAATGACGCTGCTGAAGACGTGCCACCACCGAAGAAGAAACTCTACTCAGCTTTGAGAAGGGAAACGGTGAAGCTCTTGATGAAGTTACTACCACTGATGTGACTGTTATCGACGATAGAACATTTCCTGATGAACCCCATATGAAGCAGAAGCCAACGAGACGGAGACCAGTACAGAAGAAGATACATCCCGTAAAATTAAGAGACTTTGTTGAACTGTAATTTTGTGTTTGTAATTCTGTACATTTAATTAAGTTATTGTTAATTGTTATTGGTTTAATGCAAGTGGCTATTGTTCGATACGAACAATACTAAGGAGGAAGCAGTGTTGCGTCAGCGAGGTCACGTGACTAGTATCACGCCACGTCCTTCTCGAACCTTCGTGAATTATCGGGAGACTACTAGATTGGGGGTAGTCTGGTATATATAAGATGGTCACAACGTGACGGAACAACGAGTAATTGAACTGCAGTCAGAGAGTGTGTAATTGAACTGAGTATTGTTGAAGTCAAGCACGTGAGACGTTCGTTGAGAATTATAGCGCGACTGTTGAAATTATGTGTATCGCAAAGTTATATTCAGAAAGAATAAACCAGTTTTATTTAAGAAAGGACTTGTATCGCTAAAGTTTCGTCGGAACGAATTTACGGAAAATTAGCTAATGAACGGAGACGTAACAATATTATTTAACTTCGAAAGAAAAAAAAATGAATACAAGGACTTTAAAATTACAAACTTTCATTGAAAATTCTTAAATCTAAAAGGTTATTACGGCTTCTTTACAAACTTTGTCCATCTTTAATCTATGTTTTCCTTGAGCAGTGGAGGAATTAACTTTTTTCCCGCTTGGGAGCAATAAAATACTTTTCATTAAAGTCATAAGGTTTCGATCTTGTGTTTTCCTAAAAAATAAAGAGAATTGGAGATTTCACATATAATATTGCTTTGAAATACGCACTTTATTTGCATTTTTCGAAAAATTGTTTGGAATCAGTAATACTGTGTGTGTTTTATGTAAAATAGTAACTGAAGTAAACAGAAATGTCAATCATAGAATGCTACCAAAGAAAGTGTGAAAATCTGCCTTCAGTTTATTGCCCTCAATACCTGTACATAGAAGTTTAACATAACAAACTGATAGCCCATCTACAGACTTGTCTACTCAATTTTGCTGATGCTAATAAAAAATAATAAAGAAATCTGGTTATATTCATGGTCTATGCAATAAAATTAAATTTTTATTGTACGTGGAATAAAAAACAAGAAGATTTTCTTGTATAAAAGCTTTTTCCCTCATTGATTGTTTCTAGAGTTATTTAAATAACAAAAATTAAACCAAAGAAAAAGTTCTTATATGTATGAACAAGAAGATTCTAATTTAACAGTTGGAATGTTTTCAAACCTAAATTAGCACCTTATCTATCAGTAGTAAAGCTAACTCTCTCATACAGAAAATATGAAAACAAACAAGAATAATCCAAACATTTTCTTTGAAAATTTCCCTACACTGACTAGGTGGCAAATCAAATGTTAGAAGTCATTTTCATCTATTATCATTTCTGTTAATCTTAAATCTTCCTGGTTTACATATCATCACATACATAATTTGACAAACCATAAGCATTAATTTCTAGTGGTTTTCTTTCTAATCAACTGTTAAGCATTTTTTTTTTACTATACAGTTGACACAAAAAAGAACTAACAAACATTACAAGTATCTATAATAAAAATAAATGTACTGTTCTTGAAGTTGATGGCATCAATATACCTAGCTCTCAGTGGAGATGCCCATAACTGTAAAAAAAAAAGCTGTGCTAAGATCACCATACATAAACAACACTTGCGGATCTCAGTGGGCAGGTAGATATCAAGGTATCGCTTTTATCATTATCCATAGATAAACAACATACATAAACAACACTTGCGGATCTCAGTGGGCAGGTAGATATCAAGGTATCGCTTTTATCATTATCCATAGAAAAATGGATTTTTCAACGTAATTTTTAATTTACAGTTTTCTTTCTTCTAAAATCCTATAAACAGCTTATGTGTTAAGTGTATGCATAAGAAAAATATACATGTTCTTGAGACAATTAATGAAGACAGAGTGATGTCAACAAGAAGCTTTCTGTTATACTATCAATATGTAGCCTTTATCCTTAAAAAAAGCTGCTCTGTATGTTTGCATTGAGGGCTACAAAAGAAGAACTTGGCATTTTATAACATGGCGTAACTTGGGTTTGAAATAGGAGAACACAAAGTGATTGCTTTAACATAGTTTCCAACCTGAATAGTGCCCATGGTTATGAAGATTCTATTCCAAGAAATTCAAGTCACATTTAAACCTTTCTATTCTTGGATTACCAATCAGGATCCTGATCTACAGAAAAATTCAAGAGCATGCAAGCTAGCTTATTTTTATACACATGGTTTGAATACATATATAAATGATTTACAATATGAAATAGTTTATCCTTGCTACTAGGCAACTTGCACAATTTGAAATACCTTTAAAAGAACTGTTCTCTTTTTAATTGGTAGAAAACGATATTTCTTATAAGAACACAACCATGAGGTATGAGCCAGGCTCAGAGACCCTCACAAAGGGCTTGACATATAGCTTGAACAAGAGGTATGCACACAAACAAAAGCAAACCTTTCATTTAAAAACATCATATCACCTAGATGTATATATTATATAAACATTTCAGTAATAATTATAATCATTAAAGAAAAAGCAAGAAAAGTACATTAATTTTGATTTGTTAATGCTTGAGGTAGACTTTAGAATAAATTTCCCAGTGATTTAGATTGTGCACTTCAAACAACATTCACCACCTAACTACCCATCTCTGTGTTAAAAAGTACCACCAAATCATCAATACCTAACTATCCATCTCTGTGTTAAAGAGTACCACCAAATCATCAGTACCTAACTATCCATCTCTGTGTTAAAGAATACCACCAAATCATCAATACCTAACTATCCATCTCTGTGTTAAAGAGTACCACCAAATCAACTCCTGACCATGAAAAGAACCCCTTTTTTCCAATCATTGGTTACTGATGTCTGTTATTGTGTTTACGTATGCATGTTTCAATACTGTGAATAATTTCATCACAATCATAGTAAGCCAGATGTCAAATACACTTCAATGTGGGAATAAACATTTTTTGCCAAAATAGAGTATTTCCTTTGCCCACATATTCTGAGATTTGTGACCTGGCCTTTGAAATGTAAGATATCAATTTATTTAGGAACCACAACCAAGCCCCACAAGGAAGGCTTTAAGACACTTAAAAACCCCTGATATTGTTACCCCATCTAGGTAAAAACAGATGTTAACAGTTTTCCCTTGCCAACATAGAATATGCCGAGAAAAAAAAGTTATGTAATTAAGGTAACTGAGTGCTTATTCCAACACAAGAAATTTGGAGTAAATTATCTTTTACCAAAGATGTCATTCATTTGTTCAAAATATAAACTATTAAGTTGTCTAGTTACATAGTTGTCTACAGTGTAGCCCACAATTTATTTACTATTTTGCTTATATTCTTTGAAACAATAAAACACCTAAGATATTTGAAGGTCTTTAGATAAATATATATAAGTCAATGAAAATGTTAATAGTTTAAAATCAAAATTACTTTTTCCTTTAATGAGGTATTTTAGACAAAGACAAGGTGCAGTATGAAGACAGTTACTATAAACCAAAAGACAGATGATAAGAAACCAAAATATATAAATATGATCACAATCAGCCATATCGTGATGTTTAAAATTTGAGAATATTATCGTTTGCAATTATTTCAAGCAAACAAAAGAAATTAATTTAGTAACTAGCTGAAGTTCAATGAGGTATTACTGTACGTATCATATTAGTCAGTCTTTCTGGTTTCCTAAAAAATAACTACTATCTTGGTCTTCAGAGTTGTTATAGCATTGCACCGTATAAAAAATTAGAACCAACAACTTTCCTGTTATTTGCTCTGAAAAACAAATGGTTCTACATTGGCAAGTTTCCAATATTCGGACCTTGAAGTGTTAAAACTTAAAACTTGTACACACGTGATACATATTCCAAAAATAAGCATAATTAGCTATCAGATAATTATTAACAAGCAACATGATGTGATAGAAAGAGATATGAAGGCAAATGTATTTCACATCAATCCCCTATAACAAAATAATCCCAAGCATTCAATAACATGACTGATAAACTAAAGGACTTAATTGCTTTGTTTTCTTTCTTCACTGCTTACTACCAACAATCTTTTAGACAGATTAAATAGTACACATGGGAGAAAAAAAAGTGATTGGCTGGTTTGATTCAGTGCACAAGACAAATATTGGCTAAATCTGTCTTTTATGACTATATTTACATGCAGGGTCGGGCACTAGAGGGTACTGGGGTGACCATGCTCCCTCAAATTTCACTCTGGCCCACTTAATTTCTTTCTTCCTATAGGTTTAAAAAATTGTATTGATTTTTGAAATCTCTAAGAAGAGTCAATAAAAGCTCCACTGACCCCTAAAGGAGAGGAGCCGGATCTGTCTACTTGGGAATTTTGTCTGTATAAAAATCATTACCACTTTTAAACTATAAACCCACTGAAAGCACATCTTATTAATGACCTATATACAAACAGTGACAAAAACATTACATGGTTTAAGCTGTAGAGAAATAACAAGTGCCACAATATGATAACAAGGTATTGTATCTATGTTTGTGTACCTCAAAGGAGAATCCTCATCCTTCTTAATAGATATACTTCAATGCCACAACTTAACTCTTTGAAATCTAGCTTAAGCATAATTTACTAACAGTTTAACAGTAAGAAAACGAAATGTTTGTAATATCACACCACAGTTACAAAGTATATTGTCAGGTACAAACAATTATGTTAAACACCTGGATATACTGTTTCAACTATTATATAGTCCCAGTTTATCCACAGACACACACAAAAAGAAAGTAAAAAAACCCGCAAATTATGAAGTTCTAGTAGAAAATTTCCATGAAAACTTTATAGTTTCTCATAAATTCTGATGAACAGAAGCTAATTTGGAGTATTCCAAGTTTCCATATGTGAACAAACTAAAAAAGAACATGAAAACACGGTTTGTTTTGAAAATCTCAGATGAAGTGGGTCGGCCTTTGACTTTTTTTGTAGCTATAGACTTATGCAGTAAAAAATGTCAGTTATGCACTAACCTTTCAGTTCGAAACCAATGACAGAATAAAATATGATATTCCCTGAGTCACAGCAGGTATCAGGTATTTCTCTAACACAGTCAATACTAACTATATTTGCACAGTTTAGCACTGAGGTATGTATTTATGAGTTACTATCACGTACAAGTTGTTTAGAGGTATCTTGTTGTTTAACGGTATCCATCACCACCAAAATGACTGCTGCTCTCTTCTCTGATATATATGTGTGTATAAGTATATATTTTATTTACCCGTTTAAAATCAATCAAAGTTGAATATCTTTAACTCTGAAGCTTTGCCACAATATTAATATTAATGATCACTTTCCTTTAGGAACTATAGTATAGCAATTTTTCAAGAAAACAATTATTTACAATTGTTTGCTCTCATTCAGTGTCATGCTATTAACTGTCTGAGAATAATTCCAATAAAAAAAAACTATCAATTTTTCTTGATAGGGTGTCACTCTGGCAGTAGAATTTGCAATGTTATGTATTTCAAGCACTGGGAGGGGTCATGGTAATTGAGGTAGCGAGTTGAGCAGAGCTTATGGGTATTAGGGCAGGAAAAACACCGCTCAAAGATGATGCTGTTGATGTCACATCATGGGAAGAGCCAGGAGAGTTTGACCCTGATGAAACACCAAACGATGTAGCAGCAACAGCCAAAGAAATACTTTTAGGGGTTACAGGTGAAGCTGAAAAGGAGTCAAGAACTGAAGTTGCTGGGTTTATTCGTTTCTCTTTTTGGCGACGGTTGCAAAACCACACACGAACTACTTCTTTATCCATAGCTAGTGACCTTGCAAGCATGGTAATTTCATCTGATGTTGGTTTCGGCATCTGTTTAAAGGCTCTTTCTAGCATTACTCGTACATTAGTTTCAATGCTAGTTCTTTTCTTCCGTCTCCTTCCAATAGCATCAGGTGAGTTATTGACATGTGTGTGTAAAGCTGGATTATTAAGAGAAGCATCAGCATCTTCTAGCCAACGCTGTAAAAGTGGTTTCAGTTTGCACATATTTTTGAAGCTGAGGTTAAGTGCTTCAAATCGGGATATGGTGGTTTGACTAAAGTCATTTCCATATAGTTTGCCCATGGCTAGACCCACATCCCCTTGAGTGAACCCTAGATGTGAAAAAAAAAGTTTTAGTTTTGTGACAGTATCAATAAGAATGTATCCAAAAACATAATATACATAGAACATGTCTGTCTACTAAACTTTAGCTATTTTACTAAGAAAATAAAGTTTCATTGTATATGGTTCACTAATTTTACTCAAATGTTTCAGTCTATCATGTTATCTTTTATTCAATTAGTAGTTTTAAACATTAAATGCTAGTATTGTCTTCTCACCCATCTTTATTCTCCTTTGCTTGAAACTCTTGGCAAACTGTTCCAATTCTTCCAAATCCATATTCTCTTCAGAACTGGGCTCATTTACTCGGGATTTGACTTGTGAGGTCACATTTACATTCTAGTTACAAAAATACTAGGAGTTATAAGTATTTTCAAGACCATAGATCTACAGCTAACAAAGAAATAGGTTTGAAAGTGTTTAAAACAAAGATACTCTCTTACTTTCATAGTAAAATGTAGTTAGGCAGTTAGTTACAATAAAAACAAGATGAAGTTTTGCATGCTATTTATTAAGACAAAGAATGCTATCACACACAATGCTTTTTACTCAGTTTCAAATAGACATATATATATACTTGGTGTGTCTAACTTTTCCTAACAGTCACTTAAGATGCAATATGACACCAGATGAATTACAATATTTCTCAGATTTAAAGACAGAATACTTCTGGTGAAAATATCAAATGTTGTCCTTGTCTGTAAGAATGTAATGGTTCTACCACAAAGCGACTTGGCATCAGACAGGAATAAGCAAATTATGAAGATAGAAACAAAGTCACGCCTATTAGAACATAATTTACATGAGTGTCACATATTAAAATGATTTGATACCTCATCTAAGACCAACGTTTTCTTTGTTGGAAAGAGTACACTGATTAATTAGAACATACTTTACATGAGTATCACATATTAAAATGATTTGATACCTCATCTAAGACCAACGTTTTCTTTGTTGGAAAGAGTACACTGATTAATTAGCGAGTTCTTAATTTAATAAGAATACCCCCAGCTAAAGTGGATTGTATTAAATTACAATTGATTATGAATGCCACTGGTAGACAACACCAAGCTCTTATAACTGAAACATTATCATAAAAGTTTGTATATTTCTTGCAGATTCTGTTTTTTATAAAATTTCAAGTTAGATAGAAAAAGGGTATTGTGCTAAGTTTTTAATCTTGACATTTCTAGAAATTTGTATTGTTGTTCATCCAGAAGTAAGTTTTATCATAACTCGATGAATCTGGCCTTCATGACTAGAACCTTCTTGAAAATTTAGAAAACAACTTGAGTTATATATAAGAAGTCAGCTCGGCTAGATTATATTATTTAGTGTGTCAAAGTTAAGTTGAACACTGGGTGACGATCCTAGGTGTTGCTTGGACAGATGCTGAACCATCATGTAAATGAAGGCCAGTTGCTTCATAGGAGCTTGAAGAATGTTATTATATTACTAGTGGTCTTCTGGTTGTATACTGTTCTATTGATACCCCCTGTTTTGCTTTTCCTAGCTAAAAATACTGTACATTGTTTTGCAGCAGTCTCTTTCCATCTGTATGTCAGTAAAGACATTCCATGGTTGTCACTTTCAGAGAAGATCAATATTCTGCCATTAGAATTGTGCCAGATATAGGGGTTCCTCTTGCAAGCTTCTCAGCCACCATGAATATTATTCGGTACTGCCAGTGAATCACTCACAAATATTATTATTGTGACTGTATATTTGTAGTTCAGTGCTTTTATCAATCTAGAAAAGAGCTTGATTTATGGCTTCCTTGTGCTGCTTCAGTGGTCCACCAGTCTTATGCAGAATATTACTGCTCCATGAGAAGATAATGCCCAATCAGCTCCCTCACTCCCTGTCATGTAGAAACCATCTGTGGCTGTCCACCATGATATTTAAGTAGGAGCTGACAGGTCTTTTTTTGCTTCATCTTCTGTAAAATTTCTAAACATTACATCTAGGCTCATTTTCACATATCCCAGTGGTGGTAAATGTTTATTCCAAATGGGGTATCTAAGATACAGTAGTAATCAATTATCTCAAGTGGTGGCTGTGTAGCAAATGTCCAGCGATGATTTTACTGAGGCACGTTTTAAGACATTCCCCTACTTGGTTGATGTCTGTGGGATCGTTGTGGAGCTGGAATGTCCCAATGAAAAGGGCAGCAGCTCACTGACAGAATGCATGGTATTGATACTGCAAGGTTCTAGTGTTGATTTCTGCTTTAAGTACTGTTGTTGTTTTGTGATGTTGCTGTGGTGTAATAGAATATTGTATGGGTGGTTGAAGTACATCCTGTGACTGATTTTAAACAGATTTTTTGTATTTCTTAAACTTAACCAGCAGCATAGCATTCATTTTACTCATCAGTATTACAACATCCAGCATGGAGTAGAGTATAAGAAGGTGACATTCTTCAGCATGGTTACCATGGTGTTAATTTGGCAAGTTGAGTTTTCTGTCAAAGATTACCCTGAGGTATTTCAATGTTTCTTCCAGAGGGCTGGCATGTAGTGCCTGTAGAAGATGGTAATGGTCTGTCTTCATCAGCATGGTTACCATGGTGTTCATTTGGCAAGTTGAGTTTTCTGTCAAAGATTACCCTGAGGTATTTCAAAGTTTCTTCCAGAGGGCTGGCATGTAGTGCCTGTAGAAGATGGTAATGGTCTGTCTTCATCAGCATGTCTAATTTGAGTATGCAGAATATGACTGTGGCTCCAGCAAGATTGATGACTGTTCCTGTTCCATTGCACCATTTGCTTATCCTGCTTATGGTTGCATTTTGCTTTTAAATTCTGATTTGCTAGATTACCAGCTGTACACCAGCATATTGACAGCAAAGGTTAGTACACACCATCTAGTTGGTATGTGAAGGTGCATTAGATATATGGTGTAGATGCTGAAAAGGACTGGCTAGATTGAATATCCTTGGGCTAGACTGGCATTGATAGTGATTAATTCTCATTGCCAGCTTTCTTGCTTCATGATGCATTTTCTGCAGTTATGGATCATCTAAACAAACTACACTGAAGCCTATTCTGAGCATTTTTTCAGCAGAATGGGCAGCTGAAGTCTTTTTTTAAGGGTCTTCCACATATGTGTTCTGATCAGCTACTAAGCCTTCTTATGTATCAGCTGTGAATTTATCAGCATTGATCCAGGTTTCTATTCCACTGCAATAACCACTTAATGATGGTAGTGGTTCATTATCATAGGTAAACTTTCTGTCTACAGTCTTCTCCGGGACCTTGCCAATGATCTTTCATAAGATGATAGTTTGATGGCTTTTAAGGCAAGAATGGGTAAGGATTTGGTAAAGACATAAGTCCATATTTCAGGGATACTATCCATTGCCCAGCTATGTTGCTACTCCAACAATAACTTGAGATGTTGGCTTCTGTAAGCTTCTTAAAGATGGAAATTCATACACCAACTGGTCCTGGAGTTCTATGTATCTGATCGCAACTAACGATGTCTTCGATATCTGCATGTATTTGTAGCTTGATTGGGAGCTATTGAGTTATTCTTGCATGCCACTATGGCCATAATGGTTGATGTATCTGAGCATGAAGACCTTACTTTGGTTTTTATCTGTGTAGAGTGCAGTACCATCATAATTTTAATTGACTGAAATCACCATGTTTTTGATTCCTGTGCCAACCATAAGCATATGGAAGTGCAAGATTAAAGTACTTGTGAGACTGGCCTTGTATTTAGGTAGATGATTACCTGTAAAAAAGCACAGGTATTTAGGCCTTGTTTTCCTCCTTCATTGGCAGGTCATTTGAGATCCATTGTTCCCACAGGTACCCAGTGCTCTTTTTTAATATACATCATTGTTTATAGGCAATAAATAAAGCACTTGATGTTCAGAATTCCTGTTCCTAACCTGTCTGCCCCTAAGAAGGCAAAGTAAAAGTCACCCAGTCAAATCAGTAGCCTATCTGAATTATGCTGCCATTTTTGAAGTGGGCACATTCTCATCATTTGCATAAAAAATACCCTTCCTCTTTTAAAAGCCTCCCTGGCATACGACCATATGCTGATCAGTCCTGCTTAAATTTGGAAATTAAGCAACTTCATGTTGTTTCCTCCCTCTAGTAACAATGCAGTGAAGTGTTATCCCTGCTTGATGATCTGTTAACCTATCCATTATATGTAATACTATACATCTTGCAGATCTAAGTTGCTTTGGCCATTTGATACCATATTACAACAACTAGACAACAGGTTACAGTCTGTTAAAGTGAGTTATTGAGTCTGTTGGGCAGTTAATAAGTAATCAGTGCACGAATTAGTCAGTGTATCTGTTACTTAAGCAAGTTAGTCAGTTCATTGCTACGAATATTGAGTGTGTGTGTTTTGATGAAGAAATATAAGTATGAAATGAGTAAGTTAGTGAAATGGAATTTCTGTTAGACATGGTTTATTTGCAAAGTTAGACCTATCGCAATGAAGAATAGTTATGCTAAACATTAAACATGAAATTCAAAAATAAAACACTTTCATTATCATTAAATGAACTGGACTTTCTATTCTTGTTTTTATAGAATAATCCAATTGAACCCATCAAACAATAGAAACCATCACAATGAATGTGATAACACTGGTCTTACTACTAGAATATGCAAGATGACAAGGTTTTACTTTTATCATAACTTAATAAATAAGATTTGATTCAGAGAATGGAGAAAGTATTTAAGGTTAATTCAAACTATTTGCTGCATTTAGCTTAGCTCCTTGATTTTTTATGTATAGCTAATTTTTCTATACATTAATAATTACAAGCTCAAAGTTCGTGTAATATATATTAGTTAATCTGAACTAAATGATGATTTGCATATCAATGTTTGATGTGCTACAACCTACAGAACAACCTACCCCTTCACCCATTATAAAACACAAAATATAACTATTTCAGATTTTAGTTATTCACTTTTAAATCAGATTTAATACAGTCAACCTTCAGTATGTTATAAATTGCACAGAGTTTTTAAATTATCCATATTATGAGAGTGATACTACAGAGAGACATTCAGTACGTGAGCTAACTGTGCAAAATCTTTTAAACCATACTAACAATAATAGTTAATAATAACTATAATAGGGCAAGAATAACTTTAAAAAAATACATAGCTGACTGTTTAGTATTTTAGACAATTTTGAAAACTTTGAAAAATTCAATACCAAAAGTACACCAACAACAAATGGTGACGTCAGATTTTCCCTTTTTAAGGGTAAGGTGGGCTGTCATTTGGTTATTTGTCAGAATCTGACTCTTGGGTTTCTCTGAAAGGTTGTAAGTTATTTACACTGTAAACCATCTGTATAAATGACTAACACAAACCTTAGGTTGGGCTAGAGAGAGGGATGAGAGGCCTTGTAGTTCTTGCTGTGGTTTGGAGAACTGAGAGTGATGCTGTTGAAGTTGTTGTAAGTGTTGTTGGGTCACAGCAGCTGTTGCTACTTGTGATGTTAATACCCCTTGAGGAAGGGAGGCGGCAGCAGCTTGGTTTGCTTGTAACTGTAAATTCTGTAAAGACTGCTGCATCAGAAGTCCCTATATAGGAGGTATTAAAAAAACCTCTAACGTACATATAAATTTAATTTTTTCTATTTTTCTTTTATTACAAATACATATGATGGAGAGTTGGAATAATACATCCATGTATATGTTTCATGATTTATTTGTTCTATTGATAGGCAAACAGTGTAATTGCAGTTGTCAATTCTTCATGAAAGTGCATTGTTCATAAACAAATCATGCTAAATAAAGTGAAACTGATGCTGTAACAGCTTGCTAAGTGAATGTCTACTGTATGCTTAACTAACACTAAAACAAATAAAAATTAAAGATTATCTATATACATACAGCATTGTAAATAATTATGGAAACATGTGTGCTACACAAACAGAAGTCAGAAACAATAAGTTATTGCAACTTGAGTGTCAACTTAAGAAAAGCGAACAAGTTGTAAGTTCCATTAGTATTTTCAGTTTGCTTTAAACAGACCTTGATTTTTATGGTACCATAAGTTTATCAATGTAAGGTTGTGAAATATTGTTCCAAACGTCCCATATTACTCCTCACAATTCAATCAAGGTTACTCGGTTGTTATTCAAACTTTTCATTTTCCACATAAACTCATAAAGCCTTAATGATTTTTATATTAGGATTTTGTAAAGGCTAGCTGTGATTGCTCTATTAAGTTGATTCTCTTCTCTAGGTATCATCTCACCACATATGCTGCATGCTTGGGATCACCGTCTTGCTGGAAGATGAATCCCTGCCCAGAAGTTATTGTTCTTGAGACAACTACACAAGCGTTAAGGATTATACTTGTAGGGTGCCACCAATTTTGTGTAGATCTTCTACAACATCATTAACTGAGTTGCAGCCAACACTTGTATTGGTCCCTCACCATGCTTCATTGTGTACACTGTACATTGACAGTGATGTCATTCTCCTCTCTGCCACCAAACACATTATTGTTGATTTTGGTCTGGCAATTTAAATTTTGATTCATTTGTAAAGAGCATACTTCTGTAATTTTGCTCATCCCATTATTTGAAGTGTGATGCCTATTTCAGTTTTTCTTATGGTTATCCCTTCTAAGCAATGACGTTTGAGAAGCTTCAAAGTTTCTATAGAACTTATACTGAAACATGAAATTTCATTTCAATCTGTAATGTGGAGTAACCAAGGTAGTAATGTGGCATTTCTGTTCTGGTAACCACAAGTACAACACCACACTATTGCTGGAAATAGTATGACTGTCTGTACCTTTATAAGCCTTATGCTGGTGTGGTACTGTCTGATTGGATGAATGGCAGCCAATCACAGTGTAAGCTATCAACACATGACTGTACTCTAGTGCATTGATCTTCCTACAGAAGAAGGGAAGCCATCTCATAATATTTATATTTTATACTACTTTTTTCACTGTTTCCATAATTATTTTCAACATTGTATTTATTACCTCTTCTCTATATGTTAAATAATTCTGAATAAAAGTTTTATACACAAAAAAGTATCCTTGTAAATAAAAACTTCATTCCATAAGACATTATAATGTATTGTTACATCTCTGTTCGTTGGTTGATTTTCCGTAACTTCGTTTCCACGAAACTTTAGCGACACAAGTCCTTTCTTAATAAAACTGGTTTATTCTTTCTGAATATAACTTTACCAATACACTTATTTTCAACAGTCGTGCTATAACAACGAACGTGCTCAACTTCAACAATACTCTTTGACTGCAGTTCAATTACTCACTACACTGTTTCCGTGACGTTGTGACCATCTTATATATATACAAGACTAACACATTCTTGAAGGAACAGGATATTTCTAGAAAACGTGGCATGACACTAGTCATGTGACCTCGCTGACACAACAGTATTACAGAGTATTTTTATATTACATTAACATATATTACATTAACATTAATTACATAACTAATTATAATAATATGTTCTAACTTACTATTACTATGAAATAATGTGTGACATGTTTGAGTGAAAACATAAATATCTGGATTTACATACTTGGTTTTGGAGAAATAACTGAGCTTGCATGTTGGCAGACAAGTGATTGGGTTGGAGGTACACAAACTGACTCATATTCTGTAGACTCTGCTGCTGCTGCTGGAGTTGTTGAATGTTTTGTGGACTAAGATGTAGACCCGGTAAGCCAGAGGATACTGGAAGCTGCATTAAGAAAATAAAATTTTGTCATATGTATATCCTTAACAACCGTTTCATGAGAAAATTCTGCTACATTTTGACCTTTGAACCCAATAAAAATTTTCATATTTTTATGCTTGAAACTCGGTTTATATAAATCATATTTCATAATTAGAGTTATGTTCTACTAATAAAATATTAGCTGTATTAATTATGGTCTCTGAAGCACGATTTCACACTGAAATTGTCATATTTTGATCTTTAAAGTAGTGTCTTACATTATTCATCACATTTTACTCTTACAGCACTGATTCAGATATAGTCTGTGTTAATTATGATCTATGAACTATTATTTCACACTAAAACTGTCATATTTTGATCTTTAAAGTAGTGCCTTACATTATTCATCACATTTTACTCTTACAGCACTGATTCAGATATAGTCTGTGTTAATTATGATCTATGAACTATTATTTCACACTAAAACTGTCATATTTTGATATTTAAAGTATTCTTTTACTTTATGACTTTTATTATATTTTGCTACTACAGAACTCTTTCACACTAAAAACTGTCATTTTTAACCTTTGAGGCACTATCGGACTAAAATAATAATAACAAATATATAGAAATATATCCTGTAAAACCTTTTTGTTTCCAGTATTTTATGTTCGTCTGATTTGCCCTCCAGTGGCACAGTGGTATGTCTGCGGACTTACAACGCTAGAATCCGGGTTTTGATACCTGTGGTGGACAGGGCACAGATAGCCCATTGTGTAGTTTTGTGCTTAATTACAAACAAACAAGCAAATCATCTGATTTTGAAATAATCCCTATGCTAGTTCAGAAGTAAATAGCCTAATCCTTTTACTATTGGATTAGTATTTTGGTAATTCTTGTATGTTTATTGCTCAATAAATTTAATCACACCTAAAGTAACTGCTGACAGGGAAAGAGTCCGGAACAAATATAAGATATATGAAATGAAAGAACTAGTTGACAGTATCTCATTTACCTCACCTAAAGTAACTGTTGACAGGGAAAGAGTCCAGAATAAATATAAGATATATGAAATGAAAGAACAAGTTGACAGTACCTCATTTACCTGGACCTTTATCATGTTCTTTCTTTTATAGGACATCATATAGTATTCTTAGCATTTTGGTAAAACAGAACCCCCTACAGTCCCCAGAACAATGATATGTCCATTATTACTCTGTTAAGTAAGGATGTAACTATATTTAATTTTGGTATTAGTTAGCTTGAAAGGTTTCCTCAAGAACAATACCGAATGTGATATTAAAGGAACTGAATATAAAAAATATGTATATGCTTGTGTGAGAATACATTAAATACTATCTGGTACTTAAACTACCTAAATCAATTATACATAACTGACCTTTCCCATCAGAAACTGTTGTGCCAGTCCTTGTAGTAACATTGACTGTTGACTGGGGGTAGCCATTAACTGTACAGAGATAGAAAATTATATGCTGGTTTAAAAAAATGTGTTACGGAAATGAACTTCAAATAATCATTTTATAGGTCTACCTCTGCTAATTTTTGGTCTCTTGGAGTTCCACAATATTTAACAACAGTGATAATGGCCTTCATGTAATTTTGTTACATGGGCCCGACGAGGTCCAGTTGTACCACTGGTTAATGTCCCATGAATTAAACTAGCTTTTGCCTATTAGAATCTATATCAACAAAAGCAATAAAGAACTTAAACTTGCAATGTATATATATATATATTATTCCAATTTGACGTTTCTGCCCAGTAGATTTACGTGTAACAGGACAGCAGCTAACTGGGTATCCTTACCAAGTTATATTACCCAATTAAACATAATTTATGACATATTACAGTTTTATGATGAAACAAACAGGTTCCGGTACACTTTGGTACATTTTTAGCATATTAAACGTAATTTTATGGATTATTTGATAATGAAGATCCATAACTACATAGGCATTGGCACACGGGGCTTATGGCCCAATTCTGTTTGACAGTGTATCGAATCCCCAGTTGGTGTCTCGAAAAATCAGAATAGAAAACCCATGATCAATATCACACTGAAATGCCACACACTTATATATGAAATGAAAGACTTAATATGTGCTTTGTTACCTGGTTTAATGACAGCTGTCCTGCAGCTGATGTAGCAGCTGCTAAAGCATCAGCTGTTGTGGTGCTCACCACTGATGTAGGTGAAATGGCAAGTGAAGTAGATGAGGTTGTTTCAATGGGCAGATGAGTGGATGATTTAGTGTGAGAAGCTGACACTTCTGTTTTAAGCAACTGACCATTGAACACGTGTTTATCCTTGCTTGCTTGGTTTGAGTGAATTGTAGCATCAATTGGTTCATCATCATCATCCATAGCCTGCGTAAAGAAAGCAGAAATTTGTCCTTATATGTCATAAATAGTACAATATTGTAAAGTATACAAAACCTTGAGTTATTCAAATATTAAGACATTAACATGCTATTAGACTCACCTATGAGTTGCACAACGTCTTTAATATACAATACAAATAGCAGAATTTGTTTAAATGCTGTGATCTAACAACCTCACAAAAAAACAATTGAATGTATACAACAATCATAAGGCTAACATAATACAACTCAAGGTAATGAAGGCTTTAAAAAGCATATTGAAATAGTAAATAATTTATTAAGTATTATAAATACGTATATTTACATCTTTATTATATAAATTTGTGTATAAAAAATTCTTTATACCTAATTTACATTTCATACACCATAATATATGAGAAATGTTCATAGCAATAGAATGATACACTCTGTAACAATGTTTTTTTTTTTGCAATGCATGTTCTAATTTCTTTTGTAACTTTTCAGGATTTATTTTGATACTTGTTTTGTATAGATATATTCAAGACTGGAGTCTTGATCATCAAGTTTAGATCCTATTGTCTTAAAAATCTAGAAAATCTGTTCATCATAAGATATAAAATTATTTGAATTTATAAATTTATAGAAATGTTTCATTTGGTTCTTTTTTTATGCTACAATTTTCAAATATTAAATTTACGTAATGTTTTGATTAATGTTTCAAACATTATTTAAAACTTCTCTCTTTAGGTTTTATATATATATATATATATATATAT
>NW_013669306.1:36508-42552 GCF_000517525.1 Limulus polyphemus
ATATTTTTTTCATGTATAGTTTTTAGTAGTGTTTTGGTAGGCAAATGACTGTTAAAGTTCTGATGTCATCAATCCTGTCACATATATTTTTAAAACTTACTAGTAGATTTTCTCACCCTAAGTTCATAATTCATGCTTTGCTTGTTTTGTAGTGTATTTACACATTTGAGATTAATTTTTTTTGCTTTTGCCAAGGTTTTATTTAGATTTCTCTCCTAATACAAAAGACAGAATACAGTTCTGATGTAATCAGACCTTTCCGAGTTTTTTCTTTTCTTTCAGAGTGTGTCACCTCTAGTTCGTTATCTTAATTGTATCACCTTGGTATGTGTATATAGAATACAAATTAAACAGGAAGCATTTTTTCTTTCTTCTTACTTGCATGTGCCATTATGTAAGTGTGGACAGAAATAGTAAAGTAAGAGTAAGAAGAAGATAGTCCACTTCTTATGACCCCATTCTCCAAGATGTTCCTATACCAGTTTCTTATTTCTTCTTTTTTTTTGTCCAAATAGGTTTAGATGTACATTATATACTTATATGTACATAAACACACATATATGTATTAACAATGTAGCATCTGTAGTAACACCTGCAGCTACTTTAAACTTAAAATAACAATTATAATAGTTCAACTTACAAGATTGAGTGCTCTGTCTGAGTCAGCATCCCCATCTAGAGGTAAGTCACCAGAATCATGACTAGTAGTGCTGTCTTGAGTGTCATTGGACAGATCCCCATTCATACCTACATCTGAGAAAACGAGGAATACATAAACTCTGATGTTAATTGAATGAAAAAAAAAAAGTGTGATGATTCACAGTAATAAATAATAAAATAACAAGATTATCCATATATATATATAATATTTTCGTGTGCACTGATGACCTTGAGGATAAGAATTGCAACCACAATAGCCAGAGGAATGTCAAGAAATATACTAAGTAGTTAAGATGCATTCTCCCACAGTGAGTGAGTTTTAAAAAAACAATCAAAGCAAACACATAGACTGGATGGTGATGATGTTTCTCACTGACAAATAGAGATATGTTATCCTGAAGGGATTTTGTTCTAGACATCCATATTATTATACACACAAAAAATATTTATATCCTCCCTCTCAGTGGGCAGAAACTACTCACGTTTCTCACTGACTCTGGCAAAGGTGATTATCTCCTAGACATTTATAAACTTAGGTACAGATATGTAGCTAGAGACATTAAATACAAGAATAGAACCATATCAAATATATATAAGTGGAACACATGCCTTGATTGTGTGTACGCGTGACAAACACAGAAAATAAAGCAGTATTGCAATATGCAGATTTCTTATATATCTTTTGGTAGCACACATAATTTACAAAAGTAAACCCATTAACATAAAATCATTAGATTACAGAATACAAGAATGTGAAGTCTTAAAAAAAAAAGAATCAAACAAATACTCACACAGCACACAAATTGTAAGATATCTTCAATAATGATAACTAGCCTTGAACATATCTTAAACATCATTAAATGGGCATGCAATATTGTACAGAACTCAGGTACATGAGGAAGGAAGGGAGTAAAATGGTAAGCACGGATTCCTACATAAATAACCAAAACAGAATGGCATCTGTACAAGTGTCAGCCTATAGTTTCTGATGTGTATCCTGATCTGAATCCATTAGCAGAGACAGTTAACCCTGAGTAAACTTTACTATTGTGGCTCTCCTCTTCCCTCACAAGCCCTCATTTTTGTAAATTGAAACTTTAAACGTTAAACCAACATTTTACTAAATATAATGATTTTAAACTACTTACAGTTTCAAAGAGGAAAATTATCTTAGAAGGTTAATAAAAAGCATAACCACTGTGGACCCATAGGCAACTGTGTACTCTGTGCTTGTTTAACCTGGTCCTTATCTCACTTCTAATACGCTACGTTTCAGGTTCAAGCTTAGCACAGACTAGGGCAACTTCAAAACAGTGTCAAATGGGTGTTACTTCCTGCCCCAGGCTGTACACTCATAGACTACGCTGCCATGCTTTTTAACTGCACCTTGTACTAAAACAAATGTTGAGAAAACATCCAATAAACTGCAAGTCTAAAAATATTTATATTAGAAGCATACCGTCCTAATCAAATAAAACACAAACAACAGGTATAACAAGCCCATTTTGGGCATGAGACATAAGCTACTCTCTGTATATTGCACCTTTTACAGATTAAATTTCCCGCTCATGAATACTTTCATTATATCCAATCAAAAACACCCTTGACAACTATTTACCGAAAACATCTGATAAAACCATGTTTTCTCCTTAAACTCAGTGTGATCTCATTCATTACTTATATCTTTTCAATAAAAAATACTACTTGTCAAATGTTTTAATGCTGAAACTGGTAATATTTCTGACTGGTATTAATGAAAATAGTGGATACACAATATTTTCCAATAATGTTTTACAGGTCAGTAAGCCTAATTTACTTCATATTTTCTTTGTAATTAATTCACTTGTGTAATAAAACTCTCATGAATGACTTGGTGTAATATCCTTATACGTTTCAAACGTCTCACATCTATCTATATTACCATACATATACATCTCAACATCAGGTATTATCATATGTATTTGTAGTGTTAAGCAGACTGCCTTAAGTTCGTGCTCTACACCCATAGTAACTCTTATTAACTATGCATCGACAGCTAACTTACTGTAATGTTCTGCCATCTATGAGCCGAATATTCAACTCGCCCTTTCAGCTTCACAAAATAATCACTGTGTGAATTCAGGCAAACTACAATTTTTCAGTTAAAACTGACTTAGCTAGGATTAATATTTACAATGTTTTTACAGTATACATCAAAACCCACTCAGACCAACACAGGCTAAATATAATATTACACAGTAAGTACATTAACTGTTCGAACTATTGCAATATTGTTTACATCTCAGAAAAATAAATGCAAGCAAAATCTAGTGAAACGAGGAATTTTCTACTTAGATCCACAATTACATAATTCAAATTCCGTTTCGAAAAATAACAATGTCTTATGTCCAAGAGACGATGTCTCTTTGAAAAAAAAAAAAAATCAACAATAACAAGTCCTGTAGTCATGGCACCAACACTTCTATTTTACTTTGTGTATTCTCAAAAGTTCTGATAAGCCTGAAGATAAAGAATAAAAAACAAAATAGCTAGAAGAACGTTAATAAAACGAAATTAAACTGAATTTCCTAACTCTGACCGAGTTTAAAGCAGAATAGACACAAATTAAAAAAAAACTAAGGGAAAAGTAATCTTCATTAAATCGAAAATATTCAAAGCAAATAAAAGCATTGGACGATGGACAGCACTTCTACCTGACAGAAAGAGAGGCTTGAATTATCTATCTTATTCTGAAAATATTCTGTTCTACAGAGAGAGAATACGACATTGTATACACGGAAATACGCGGGCGCTACCCACAAGTGAAATGAAGAGAATATAGTCTATAGACATTTCTAAACATAGAAACTTTTATAAGTGCTGCTTGTTTGTAATTAGACACAAAGCTACACAATGGGCTATCTGTGCTCTACCCATCACGGGTATCGAAACCCGAATTCTAGCGTTGTAAGTCCGCAGACATGCCGCTGTGCCACTAGGGGGCTATAAGTGCTGCACACACACACACACACATTATATATAATATAGAAATTAAACTTATTTTAAAAAATTAACAATTTTGTGATTAAGCCAATTTCTGATTTTTATTTTACATTTAATGAATTAAAGAGTAGCTTTATCAGTAAAAGCATCGGTGAACTGTTAAACAAAATCACAACCACTAAAATCTTACAGATGCCTGTAAAAGTTTTTAAGGAATCCGTTATAATAATACTACTTTTGCAGGACAACAGTTACAGTATATCATATACGTTTTATTCTTTCTTCCAGGCTGAGACTATCCGCAAATTCTAGCTAGATGCATATTTAAACTGGATTCACCTTGATATCTATATTTTTGTTCTTTAGATAAGTGGCTATTATCGAAAAAAAATTGCTATTTAAAAATTCACGTGCTTTGTTGTGCGAAAAGATACTTAGGGTTCACCAATAAGTGATCGTGCAACCGTATAATAAACAAAGTCCAATAAATCCTCAGAATGTTCCTAGTACTGCTTATTACTCAGCTTGTCCTGGCAGAATGTAATGTCACTATTAAAGCTGAAATTTAGTACGGCTCATGACCAACAGTAACTAAGGGTACGTAAGAGTCTCGTGACTGTTAATCTAAAATCAGTTTTCAACCAGCAGAACTGAACTTTTCCGCTTCTTCTCATATCGCAAGCTCAATGCTTATTGTTCTTGAACCATTAACATATATGGTTCTTTTATAGATAAAAAAAAAAAAAATGAACGAACTAAATTGATATGCAACCCCTAACAAAGAATTACACGTTTAGGTACTCAAAGAAACCTATTTCAAACATGTATTATTTTGTACACAATTCTTCTAAATCTATATATAAACTCATATGTGTGAAACTAAACTGTTTTTTGTTTTTACAATAACTTATTTAATAAAGACAAAACATTATTTATTAAAACACTCAACAGATGGCACAACTGAATATCATGATGAGGACTATCTTCCTTTGCCTCGAACTCTTTTTTTTTTTTTTAACTTATATTCAAAATTTATAATAATCTCAATGTCTTACGACATTTTATGTAGTGTGGGCTTCTAAACTGGTGCCGAGCTTGGTTTTAGTGTTAAAGTACATACTGCAAGTGTTAAAGTTATACCGGTGTTAAGATGTCAAATTCATGTTCACTCGAGTAGTTGAGATGGCTGCAGGAACTGACCAAATCTATTACTAAGGAAAATTTCTGACCCATTCCTAAGACTAAAGAGGAAACAATATCCTGCAACACGCTCCAATAATGTGTTCTCGAATCAAGCAGTGAATTAGCCCCCCAGTGGCACAGCGGTATGTCTGCGGACTTACAACGCTAGAAACCGGGTTTCGATACCCGTGGTGGGCTGAGCACAGATAGCCCATTGTGTAGCTTTGTGCTTAATTCCAAACAAACAAGCAGTGGAAAACGAACATTGGCCCTTTTTAGTTATCGGTAGTAGATCAATGACTCTAAATATAAGTTCAAAAACTTACATTATTTTAAAGTTTTTTGTGGAAACTGGAGCTAATGTTATACACAATACCAATTTTGGGTTTAACGATGACATTCAGGTGATAAACGCAATGAAATGATTGGTTTTTGCAGAAGCGAACAATCTTAACTGTTTTTCCATACGTAGATTTTCTTTCTAATATCGAAAACGACGTCCGATAAAATTCAGAAAACTAAACAATTGGTAGTACTTTGTGTCTGTATCAAGTTTGAAAACATAACATTTGGTAGAACTTTGTGTCTGTATCAAGTTTGAAAACATAACATTTGGTAGAACTTTGTGTCTGTATCATGTTTGAAAACATAACATTTGGCAGTACTTTGTGTCTGTATCAAGTTTGAAAACATAACATTTGGTAGAACTTTGTGTCTGTATCAAGTTTGAAAACATAACCTTGATACAGACACAAAGTTCTAACAAATGTTATGTTTTCAAACTTGATACAGACACAAAGTTCTACCAAATGTTATGTTTTCAAACTTGATACAGACACAAAGTTCTACCAAACGTTATGTTTTCAAACTTGATGCAAACACAAAGTACTGCCAAATGTTATGTTTTCAAAGGATAATGAAACTTGGGAAAAAAAACTCAGGTTTTTTTTATTATAAAGTTAGTACGATCCACACACGCACACGCATATATATGCAATTGAACAAGAAATTTTATCCACAGCTATTAGCAACTTACACAAACACAATGTATATGTTTCCTATCATATTCATTTGTGCGCTGTGGAATGCACCTTCTAAAATGTGTGTTTGTTTTGAATTTCGCGCAAAGCTGCACGAGGGTTATGTGCGCTAGCCATCCCTAATTTAGCAGTGTAAGACTAGAGGGAAGTCCTCATCACCACCCACCGCCAACTCTTGGG
>NW_013669306.1:43217-44750 GCF_000517525.1 Limulus polyphemus
GGTGTGACGGGGATTCGAATACGCGACCCGTAGATTGCGAGTCGAGCGCCCTAACCACCTGGCCATGCCGGGGCCTTTCAAAAATGACCCGAGGTTTCATAATTTCCTACTTTTGTTGCTCAAGTGAGTGATTTATTACATTTTTTCAACATTCACAATAATCTATACTTGTTGACATTACAAAAGTGTCATTTCATTTGCTAAGAAAAAAGTATAAATGGCAAGAAAAATTATTGACTTTAACAATACTATATACAAATATCCTTAATTTTAATAGAATCATATGACTAAATGACGTTAATATTTTCATATCTCGTTTGTTGGATTTTGCACAAAACTACAGGCCGGCTATTTACGTTAGCTTTCCTTAATTTACAGATGATAGACCAGAGGGAAGACAGCTAGTGAGCTCCAACACCACCAACTCTTGTTTTCTTTGTTTGTTTTTTACAGCAAATGGGATTGAACTAACGTCACATTATAATGCCTCCACGGGTGAACATGTTTGGTGATGGGATTCGAACCCACGATCTCCAGATTGCGAGTCGAGCACCCTAACCACAAGGCCATACTAGGGCATTGTTTTTTTCTTTCATGCCCTTTATGGTTTTCCTTTAGTATTTATTTAGTATTAAGTATTACGTTGACCACTGGTACATATAATATGATTTTCATTTAAAAAAAATATTGCACATTTTTCTACTTTGCTTTGGAAAAAGGAGAAATGTAATTATAACCGTACATGATCTCTTTTTGTTCTTTTTTTTTCACTTAGTTGTCATCCTACATTAGGCTAATGAACATTTTCTACAAAACGACATATTTAATGACTACACTTTTTCGCGCTTAAAATATATCGAACATATGAAACCACATTTTTATTAAGAATGTTTTTCTTCAAGTTCAAGACTCAAATATAATTTAATTTCCGTGTAAACATTTCTATGCGCTGATGTCTCATCAGATCCCTTGAATGTAATGTTTATATACCAATTATGTTACAAACATATCTAACAGAGCAAAGTTTTCAGCCGTGGGGGCTGTATAATGTGACGGTCAATCCCACTATTCGTTGGTAAAAGAGTAGCCCAAGAGTTGGCGGTGGGTGGTGATGACTAGCTGCCTTCCCTCTAGTCTTACACCGCTAAATTAGGGACGGCTAGCGCAGATAGCTCTCGTGTAGCTTTGCGCGAAATTCAAAAACAAACAAACAGAACAAAGTTGTTTTCTCCTGCAACTACATCTTTCTCGTTGGTGTTTTTTATCCGTATATAAATAATTTTTTTTTAAGTTCAGAAAACAGGAAAACAAATAGCTCCAGTTAACACTACACTAAAATGTACATTACTTGAGAATTTCAACTCACATTACTGACTTACATGATTTCTGTTATCTTTTAAATGTGATCGGAAATTTACACAACAGATGACCTATAGTCTACATTAATTATGTTTTAGCTTCGTATCTGTCCGAAACGTGGCCCGGCATAGCCAGGTGGATAAGGCGCTCGACTCGCAATCAGAGGGTCGCGAG
>NW_013669306.1:45388-53139 GCF_000517525.1 Limulus polyphemus
GATAGCCCTCGTGTAGCTTTGCGCGAAATTCAAAAACAAAAACAAAACTGTCAGAAACGCATGCATTACAACGAACAAAGTACATAAAATCAAGTGATGTCAACAGCTTTAGGCAAAAGTGATCGGGATTAGAAAAATTGATAGTGTCGAAATTCATCAGAGTCGAAGACCAAATGTGCGTGATACACGCAAGCTGACGATAAAGCTAGACAGGTAGAAAAGAAAAACTAACATTGTACATTGATAACACCAAAATATAGAGGTCAGGCAAGAATTAATTGCTTTTTTAAGAGTCTTGGTGGACATCTCTCTGGTAACAAGGGATGAGAAAGGAACGTGGCGCGTGCGCTTAAGAACGAACACTGTTCCCTTTATTCCTGATCCTTACTCTTGCCAACAACCACGATTAGGCAGAAGTGAGGCATACACTGCCTGCCTCATCTAGTAATACTTGACAAGCTGGCTATGAAAGATTATGATGTATATGCAGCTCCTAAACAGAAAATATTATACATACTCTGTGTCAGTTTATTAATCCCTAAAGACGAAACTATTAAGTAACATGCCAACGAATTGGCCAGCTGTCGTATTGACTTTGAAAAGTGATTGACGACCAGAAGGACAGCGAGCATCCGAAGATAGTTTGAAAACTCAATATATCTTAATTTGGTAGATTTATTGGCTCCACAGATTTCGTGTACGAACTTCACCAATCTTTCAAACTGTTGAATTAAACGTCTGTATAATATTCTCGTGTATATAGTCATTGTTAATAAAATCTGCCAGACGTTGAAGACCTTTTCCAATATCAAAAGCTGTGGCAATGACCTTTGACGTTATAAAGGGCGATGGCGAGCTTAAGACCAAATCCTGAAGAATGGTAAATTAGCTCCAATTACATCTTGGTATAGGAAGCATGAGTTGACTCGTTTACCAAACGACGAATCTCTCTAATTGGCAACTAATTTTTAAATGGCAAAGGAGAATTATTTGATGAAGCGCAATCATCACAATTTGTGCTTCTCAGAAAGACTGTTGTATGTTTTGTCAGGTGGTCAGAATTGTTTTCTATACTACAGTAAACTATGATAGATGTGTCACATTCGTGCACGCACTCCAAACGTGGCCTGGCCATTAATCTTGCGTGAAACTACAAATATACAATAAAAAGCTGAATGTGGTCGACAATGAGGTCAAGAGAGTGCGATAGAGAGTAATGTTTTTCAAATTCAAGAAACTGGACACATTTATCATTTGTAGTGCTGAAAAGAGTGATCGGATTTCCCTCATGGTTTCTCTGACATTGACCGAGGACTGACGCGTGATTTGCGGGTTTTTTACAGATGGCCAGAGTCAGAATAACCATACCAGATAAGTACAGGTTGTCATTAAGGAATCTCAATGTTTTAACTATACGAAGCGAAAACAAATCAATGTTTTACATCGAATAATGATAATCACGAACACATCAGTTCAATAATCTATCCATCGGTATCCAATAAGAAACTGGATAAACGTTCCTCACAGAAATAACTTAATTTTTCGTCAGTTTAAAGTACAGCCAACGCCAAAAACAAAACTTTCAGAAATAAATCGAAGGAAACACCTACATTTACATCAGCCTGTTAAAAACAAGTATTTTTGTGTCGATCTATATTTAACGGAAAGGTCAGAAACCTGCAGGAAATAAAAAAACAAAAACAAACAGAAACTTGTAAAGGAAAATATTCAGTTTGAGTTTGGACCTTGTGCAAGAGGCACAAAAGCGAATAATAATATATCTAAGGAAGTGGAAACACTCAAAAGCGGGAAATGCACACAAGTCTTTGCAATTCTTTTAAAACGTTCGTGATATAGGTACAAACATAATCAAAATGTATTCTACAACTGTGCATTTCAATCCTCCTCCTCCCATAAACCAACACCACTCTTTACTTTGATAATCTATTTTAACGCTTTAAACTGTGTTACGCTCTAAACAAACAAGGTTTTGACAGTATCAAAATTCAAATAAATGTCCAATGATTTGTTTTGAATTTCGCGCAAAGATACACGAGGGCTATCTGCGCTAACCGTCCCTAATCTAGCAGAATAAGGCTAGAGGGAAGGCAGCTAGGCATCACCACCCACCGCCAACTCTTGGGCTACTCTTTTACCAACAAATAGTGGGATTGACCGACACATTATAACGCCTCCACGGCTAAAAGGGCGAGCATGTTTGGTGTGATGGAGATTCGAACCCGCGACCCTCGGATTGCGAGTCGAGCGTTCTAACCATCTGGCCATGCCGGGCCAAATGTCCAATGAAATAAATGTTCAAGCTTTATGTGATTTTATAAATAAAATCAAAGTCCAACAATTTACTCAAAAAAAAAAAGGATAATATATTCTAACAACTGAAATAATTTTACTCATATATACTTTTCTCTAATAATATTTTTCATGTCATCACATACAAATGCACATATAAAAAGTGTTCAAACAATATATAACACTTATCTTTCAAAGTTGTGTTTAAATAAACAAAATATCGATATTTGGACAGTTTTATAGAAGCACATTACCTTCTTGTAGATAGTTATTTCTGGAACAGCAACAACAACTGAAGTATAGTGATATCAAAAACAACGTGAAGAGGATGTTTGGAATGTTGATTCACTCTGAAAACATCAAATTACCTTTGCCAGTCCTTTCCTCTGCCCACATCTAAAAATACTAAAGTACTTCGTATGACAACACATCTCTCCCTAAACTTAAGATGACGTCCAGAAATGTAAGAAAAGGCACATTTTACTCAGTGGCGAAAAAAAAAAAAGAGGAAGAAACAAACAAACGAAAAGAAAACATAATGCAGCTTTCTTTAAAAGTGGGAGCTTAATCCAGCGGCAACTTTTGTTTCTAGGCGGGAGAAGGTAAAAACGTCATTGCATTAGACAGAGGATCTGGTGGCCATTAAGGTCCGACTTTAAGACTAATGCTCACTAAGAGCTCGAGTGACGGCATTGCTATAGCAATTCCTTACTGTATAATCGAATTCATGATCTGCTTACAAAAAGTTCCAGAAAAGACTGCCGGCAATTTTATATTGAGTCAGCCACGAGCCACTCCTATATATCTGTTGACCATAACGTGCACTATAGGCTAGAGAGCTTGAGGTAAGTGGAACGGGAGGGTGGTGAGAGGAAGACTCCATTTTGTCTGTTGATGAAAATATAAGAGGATACTTCTTGACAATATAACCTTCGCCTTAAAGGGAGAAAAATGGCCAAGACTGACAGATGCACTTTTTTTGTTCATAATAATGAATTTAAATAACGTTAATTGTAAATAGTTACAGTGAGATTTTATATTAAAGCAATGGAAACATACGGCACTTGGCAGAAAAAGAGAACAATCTCATTGGCTGTGGAATGGGGCTTCATAACATAGCTTTATATGTACTTTTTTAATAAACATTAATAAATGTTAAAAATTTTGAATTCAAATAACTCTTACATCCATTTTTTAAGAATATTTGGCTTATCCGAACTTATACTTATCTAAAGTATACTTTATCTTAAGAACATGTACCTCAAATATTTATAATTTAGTCTACTCTAATCTAATTTCGTACCTACGTTCATGAATTTTATACTTAGTAAGCAGTATTTTTGAGCTGTGAATTCGGCGAAACTAGTCTACTGCAGATCGAGTAGACGAAGCGAACAATAGATTAGGCCTTTATGTAATGCATGGATGTTTTTCTTTTCTCCACTGAAATTACACATCTTAATGAGGAGAAATATAATTTACAATTACGTTACCAGCTTGTCCATTAAATAACTATGAATATTTAATTATAACATTATGATCACACGTTATTCAAATACCTAAAGTATTTCAGGTTATTAGTGATGAGTAAAGGACTTTATATCAAACTCTGCAAATTGTTTGAATTCCATCATATAAAAAGCCTGGTGTACGTTATTTGGTATACTCTCTCAAGCACTATGAGCCGTGAATTCGGTGAAACTAGTCTACTGCAGAGGGAGTAGTGAATCGAAGGATAGATTAATTAGTCTTTCACGTCATTCGTGGATTCTTTCTTTTCGTTATTGATCTTAAGCATTTTAGAAAATAATTCACAGTTGAGCCTTTCTTCACCCCAGATACATCGCTAGCCGAAACTCTTCTGTGATTTCCAAATTTTTGTGTCTCTCAGGATCAGTCTACGAGGACAAACTTTCAGAAATTCATGTTTTTACAGCAACGGCATTCAATTTGACTTGTCATATTGATCGCTTATCTGACTAAAGTGATTCTACGAAGCTCATTGTACTTGCATTATGCTAAGAAATCGTGTTTGGATGCCCACATCCCCCAACATCATTGATGTACGTTTGTTGGTTATAACCTGACTTGGCTGGCTTGTAGGAAATAAAATCCTGTTTTCCTTTTGGCCACTGCCACTTCCTCGTATATACATTAAACATGAACAAATATATATACAACAATATGTATGTGATATGACACTTTTAACAAGTCAATAATACATTTACTGATAGACCTTTAAAAAAGTTGTGTCACGTGCTGTGTGTTAACTGAGTCATTGGGTGTGTGGGTATGCACATGCTTACAATATAACTGATTTGAAAACAATGCATACAACTTATATTGTAATAAAAGTTCAGAACATGTTACTTTGGTAGGTCTCCATTTTACGTGTCCCCCCAACGGCTCAGCAGTAAATCTGTAGGCTTATAAGGCTAAAGGCCGGGTTTCGACTCCTGTGGTGGGTACAGCACAGATAGCCCATTGTGCAGCTTTGCACTTAACAACAAATAAACTATTTCATATAAAAATTTAAAAGAACAGTAGTAAGTTTGTTTTCACGATTAGGGTAGGGTTAATAAGTTTATAAGTTAATTAGACAACCCAGGCGACAGGTTTTGAACATTCATAGTATAACTATGGGAGTTGTCCTTATACATACTTTAGCGTTGTGTTTAACAACGCTGAGAAGCACACATGTGCTCTGTTTGAAAATAAATGTAATGGGAATTATGAAATTTCTAAATGGTTTCTTGACATCTTGTAATGTTTTACCATATTTTTATTAAAGTTAAATACTCAAGTTAAATTAAATATAATCTAGCTGACAACTAACGAACATATATTGTTACAATAGTGTAAGACAATGGCGTATAACACCGTGCAATTGAAATGTTAAATGTTCATATTGTTTGTGTATCTGTATCTCACATCAACACTGGCTTCAATCTGTAATCTAACCGTTATTAGAGGCATAGTTAAAGGGAACCATAAAATAAGCTAAAAACGCTACAAACTGATGTGTTGTTTCAGCAGTGTATATATTTTTGGATCAGATAGATAGGTCTCGAGGAAGGAGGTAATCACGAAACGTATATTGTAATATCCCAGGGTTCAGACAGGTTTTTGCCGCGTGACAAACCTCAGATGGTGAGAGACAGAAAGAACAAGCGGGTACTTAGAAAGCTGAAAATAGCCCTTCAAGCACGTAGGCAAGACTTATCTCTGATTGGCCAATTTGAAGAAGAAATAGTTGGTTAAGAAAGAAAAATAAAGTAATTTTACTTCAACATTGAAACATGAGAAACTCCGTTTAGTTAATAAATTCTCAATAGATTACAACAAGCTCTCAAACTAAAAAAGACGGAGAGAGCGAGAGAGATATTTGGAAAGGAATAATAATGTTATAATGTGTATAATTTTGTTAACAATAAGTAAACGTTGGTGGGATTATCACTTTTATTTAGAGGGTTTGGACGTGGATGAGAAAGGAATCGGATGAATAATTGGAAAACGTAATTAATCCTGACATATTGCTTTTGTAAAGTTCCAAAAGGTTGGACAGAAGCAAAGAACAACTTCGCTACAACATTTTTAGGGAATCTGAAAACTTCAGCTTTATTAGCGTTTCATTTTCAAAAATAAAAAGTAATATTAGAGCACAAAATGTAAGGAATAACGTAAAAGAAGCGGGCCAAAAAACAAATAACGTCACATATATATAAGATATATAAAGTAAAACTTGGGTATTTGTTATCCAGCACATTGTAAAATGTAATCCTTAATACACCGATCATGTAAAAACATTCTAAAGCAAATTACGTTTCCTTCCAAACTTCTTGAAACTTAACAAGGCTCATTTAAATGATGCTCAAAGAATACCGCATTATAGTTTTTAATCGTAATACCGTGATCCCCGTTTTATTTTAGATTAAAACTACAAATGTTATTTACCAAACGCCTGAGCCCCTACATTATAGTTTTTAATCGTAATACCGTGATCTCCGTTTTATTTTAAATTAAGACTACAAATATTATTTACCAAACGCCTGAGCCCCTACATTATAGTTTTTAATCGTAATACCGTGATCTCCGTTTTATTTTGAATTAAGACTACAAATGTTATTTACCAAACGCCTCCCTCAGAGACTCAGCGTTGCGTTTGATGGCTTACAACGCTAAATCGGGTTTTGATATCCGTTATAGGCACAGCACAGATAGCATGTTTTGTAGCTTTGCGTATAACAACAACAAATGTTTAGTAATCATTGTCTTAAGACAACGTGTTCAATAGTATAGTACGTGTTGGGTGAAAAATTTACCAACCAGGTTACTTCCCTCACCCACGCGTCCCTGTAGGTTCAGTTATTACAAAATATGACCGGAAGAAATTGCGCTATAGTTTCTCCAGGGACGAATGGCTGTCACCGGGATGCTAAATCCAGAATTTGCCGAACTTGCTGTTTGTCTGGACACGTCCAGGTACTGACTGAATCATCAATATTTTACGCCTGCATGGCTAGTGGAGAAGGAAGATTAGAGCCGGCCCTAATCCCCCGTCCACTCTTTTCTTACATCACCTACATATGGATGGCCGTACTGGCAGGTTCCATAAAACATTGCTGGTCATAAACTGACCGTTTTCCATCTCTCGGCCTCCAGAGCTTTCGCTGCCTTAAGATCACAACCAGCCTGGGTATCGCTGATAGCAACGACCATTCTTTCCGGACTACTTGGAAAGTTGAGATAATCTCGCCGTTCAAGGTGGCAAGGAAGGAAACCAGCACGAGTATTGATTCTTTGTGACATAAGCTCATCAGGGCTTGCCCTGTTACAAGAACTAGCCGGTTTGTACCAAATGATTTCCTATTCGGATCCGGTACAACATATGTGATGAATCCACACAGAAAAAAATCACAAAAAAAAGAAAGAAGACAGTGAACTTAAACACTAGCGCCATAGCGTCTTATCCTGAAACTTGAACACTAGCGTTATAGCGTCTTATCCGGAATACCACCTAATGGCATCCTTTAAAGTACTTTATTCGCTTGACATTTTTTTATTGCAATCACATAAACTGAGAGAACGATAGATTTGGATTCAACATGAATTTTTATTTAATGCTACATAATGTTATTTTCCCAAAGCTCTATTGACTTGTAACGCAGAAAATTTGTTTTCTTACAAAAGCTGCTCACTTGCCACAATTACGAATTGCCAGAAAATGTAAAAAAAAAAAAAAAAACAAGTAAAAAACTACCATGATGTAACGGCAAAGTAAAAATAATATGTGTCTGTTAACAATACCCAAACAAATCTACTTATGAATGTATAACAATTCTACATTTGCTTTGTACACCAGTAACGTCAAGATAATAATAAAATGTGTCTGTTAACAATACCCAAACAAATCTACTTATGAATGTATAACAATTCTACAT